>NC_069136.1:48651522-48960094 GCF_026914265.1 Mya arenaria | reverse complement strand
GGAAAAATACAGAAACAAGCTCAGTAGCCGAAAGTTTAAACATGAACCCCGCTTAATGGCATAGGGTAAACGCCAAAGACATAGAACACAAAAACAAACAATCACAATCCAGAAACATGGAACAACAGCACACAACTTCACAAACAACACAGTACATATAAACTATATAAAAAAGTAGGTGTGTTTATTAAGGATTGATAGGTACCGGCATGTAACGGACAGTAAACAGTAAACACTTGTATGTTTGAATTTTTTTATCACAATGTCAATGGTCATAACTCTTGTTTTTATGCATAAATACTCAAAACAAAGCACATGCATATGTACTATTATTGTATATTTATAAGTATGTGTACATATATCATCAAATGTACCAAAATCTTTTCAAACTTGAGATACTTACTGCAATTTTTTTCTTCAATTAATACAATCTTGTAAAGCCTTTGTTAATTCTAATATTATTGTTATTACACTTAAACGCCGATCGTTTTCTAATACAATAAGTGTAATTATTTTGCAGGTTTTGTGGTCGACCAACTACAATTTTGTTTGAAACCTTCAATAGAAATGAATCTGACTGTTCGAAATGCATGTAAGTTATCAATTTACTAAGTACTCCTATATAATACTTTGCATTTGGCATAGCTGAATAAGATGTAGTTTGAACTAGATTTAGACAAATCAAATGTTGAGCATTAAACGCTGTGCTACATGTGGGTTTGATTGGTTTATATTTTAAGCGAAGAGGCACCGAATAAGTGTGTTTTAAAATACCTAACTTTTTACTATGTATTTATTTACACTGAATGCCAGTAGAAACATATGGCATGTATGTTATTTGCTATATTTTTGTACTATAAACTGAAATGATCAACTGAATTGATATCTATCATGTTCATAGCTTTTAGTTATTTATCGTCGAAAGAAACTTCTAGCCCCGTAACGTATCTTTCTTAAATGGGCAACGTATTTATAACCTAATATACCTTGATAACTAGGTCACACTTCACCGCCTTCAAAAACTACAATACAAACTTCATCTACATTTTAACATCTTCTGTTTTGACACTGTCATATCACAAAAACGGTGCAGGATGAAACAATGTTATTATTCTTCATACTGTGCTTTCATTTCATTCATACATTGGCTCTAAATGTATAGAAAAGAGATTTTCAACAGCAAATATACTTAAATTTGTTTTAATGAAATAAAGTTCCTAAATTTGTAGCAAGGCAACCGTTGGCAATAAAAGGTAAACATACTTGCGAGAATTGATAAAACATACGGAACTGAACACTTTTCACGAACATCAGATTTTGACGTTGTCAACCTTAGGGTCTAGCAAGTTTTACATTTATATATCAATCCTGTGGAACTGCATTCCCTGATTTTATAAATTTTACTCTTATAAACCTTTAAATGGAAAAGGAGATCATACACACCGTCAACGTACCACTTCAACTTGGCACTACACCAAAAGATGCGTTTGAACATTTTTAACGTATAACAAAACTCCAATGATTGCCAGATGTGTAAACTCTATTTTATCAGGAAAAGTTTTATTGGTGTTAAAGGAGAGCACTACAAAATCCGATACTGTTTAACGCTCACAAGAGTCCTTTATCTTTATTCCACAAAACACTAACCCGTACGTATTGGTTTAAAAATATTTCATTTAGAAAATCACAGTGAATAACTGGATCAAATATCCTTTTTTTAAATAACATATACGCTATTGTTATTTTTCCCGTGGCCGTATCTTACTACTCATTACAGTAGCGGGTCTTGTCAGACGCTTTATAATCCACTTTCAATTCAGCAAGGTAAAATTGATTTGAACAAAATCGCTTAAGGACAACGACTTGTACTGCAACTTAATCAACTCCGAAAACATAATGTTTATACTATGACTACACGCGTTCTCAATAACTTCTAGGAAATATTCTGCTGTTGTTTCTTAGTGAAATAATGATAACAGAGAAATAATAAAACAATGAAAAAGAAACGAAACTGTATATTAGACAAGTATAACAAGTTTTATACAGCTTGTTGTTTATTCACTTTGTTTTAAAAAATAGTTGTTTTTTTTTATTTCTGCTTTTTTCTTCTCAAGCTTTTCCCCCAATTCTGCATTAAAATCTTTTTGGAAACTCTTTTATGAACTTTTTAACGGAATAAACGCTCTAAAACATTTTCTCCTACTTCTTCCATTGATTAAGTTCGCACAATTTGTCTTCCATGTTTTTGAATGATAACAGTGCAGCGATAGTATTAAAAAGTACAGTTTAAATACTCGTAAAAATATTCAAACATAACATACCGTTTATTCTGATGTACGCATGTACAGTTTATTATCAATTAAATTAAATATAATTTGTTTGCGAATCCATCAAACGCATGAAATTATTTATTTTGCAATGGATGTTTAAACGGAATGGCATGGTACATTTTTCGTAGGTAATTGAAGTCAATCTGAATCTCAGTAGAGACGCTTGACGCTTGTCACATGTTTGCGTTTTTTGCATACCGATTTGTTATCACACCTGGCCCTTTAAATTTAACTACTCGTTTTTATATTTTGAAAAAATGCGGTGTTTATGAATAAAAGGCGATCATGTTTTCATTATTGTTAGGTTTGTGTGATCACGTGACAAGATGGCCACGTCTCAAATTTGTTCTGGACTTTTAGCATAGTATTATGGATTTTCGCAATTGTTCAGTGAAAAAAGGTGAACTATTTTGGGAAGATGTGTTTGTGGGAGCTGTGTTAAATGAGCTATCGGAAAATCTTGCAGGAATAAAGTGTCTAAACGTAAAAATGGAAGCAGTACGGATGAATAATTTTTAAACCTGAGTAAAGTGTCCAAAATCGGAGGCCCGGTAGAAAATAATGACAATGACAAAGTTTATTTGCTATAAGGCCACCGGCCCATTACAATATACAGACATACAGTATATATTTACAATGTTGTGCAACAGTACAATGAAACACATTGAAACAACTATACAGTAATATTGTTTTTATATAGGTATTGATTTTTAGAATTTCATTCTTCAAGTCGAACTTTTCTTTTATTAAATGCATGGTACAAATACGTAGAGACACTTTTAACTATATTAATATTAGATGATGCCATGAGTATTCTAAACTTGTTAATGCTAGGATTAACATAATATTTCTGTGGTATTTATTGGGATCGCAGATCCTCATAGAAATCACAAACAAGTAGAAAGTGGTATTCATTTTCAATACGTTCAAAGTGGCATACTTTGCATAATCTTCATTCCCTTGGGGTATCAGTATAACGAACCTTTTCAATTTCTTAATCGTGAGAACTAGTTCTAAAAGATACATATATAAATCTAAATCTTCTGATATTTAAAACATCTAAATATTTGTCGTATCCAAATGATGTCTGTAGCTTTTTGCTTATATATTGAACCCGAAATATGAGCATAATTTTCTACTATTACTAACTTTACTATGCCAATCTTGTTTAAACATGTCATATAATCTATTTGTAAACGACTTAATAAAAAATATTTCCGAACAAACGTTTTGGTTGTCCCAAATGTAACCAAAACCTATTGATTGTAGACATACACGTAATTTTGTTACCCAGTTATTTCTACCATGTAAGTCATCATTACACATCATGATATAGCATTTCTTAACAAATCTATGATCATGCATTTTTAGTATTTTAAGCCAATATTTAACACAACGTTTATAAGATTTTATATACATTGGGTATCTACCACAATCTCCTAAAACAGTGTCATTTGTTGTATGTAACTTAGCACACATAAACCTTTTACATGCATAAATATGAACCCTTTCGAGGTCATCATATTTTCCGAGACCCCATACTTCTGCTCCATATAGGAGTTGTGAGCATATTTTTGCATCAAAAAGTTTGAAGAATACTCCATTTGACAGTTGACCACATTTATATAAAGAACATAACAATGATACCAGCACACGTTTACCCTTTATGCAAAATTCATGTACCATACAATTAAATGAAAGTTGTGGTGTAAACGTAAGTCCTACATAACAAAATTTATTGACCACTTCTAGAGGAGTAGTGTTGTAGAACCATTTCTCAGTTCTTGAGAGTCTTCCACCTTTTTTAAAGACAACAATTTTGGTTTTAGTTTCGTCAACCTTTAACTTGTATGTGACACAAAATTCTGAAAGTAAATTTAACTGTTTTTGCAAACCGTACACAGTATCTGACAATAACGCTATATCATCGGCAAACATAAGTAAAAACAGATTAACAGTCCCTGGATGCAACTGTATTCCATGGACATTATTACTTTCTAGAAAAGTAACTTATTCGTCAATAAAAAAAGAAAATAATATTGGACTTGCTAAACAGCCCTGTTTTAAACCAACAGAGCTTTGTATATAGTTACTTCGACATCCATTACATCTTATACATGATTTTACAGAATTATACATACTAAGTAAAGACTTAAATAATTTTCCTTTAACTCCTTTCTTTCCTAGATAGTTTCTATCAATAGTATCAAAACATTTTTGAAAGTCAACAAAAGCAACATACAATTTGCCTTTCTTTTTTATAAAGCATGCGTTCTATAAATAATGAGGGTCAAATCTCAGTAAGTTTTTGAGAAATTTTGAATCAAACAAACTCTGTACTTTTTGATGACTCTGCTTATTTAACAACAGTAATTGTAAAAGTCCAAGCGCTTCAGATAAAATCATTAATAACCCAATTGCTACAATGGCCAGAAACGCGGAAAATTTCTAAAGCGGACATCTCGACAATTTTGAATGTGCTGGAGAAGATTAAAGGTCAAACTAACAATGTAGAAGCCAAACTAGAAACGCTAAATACTTTTGAGAAAAAGGCTGACGATTTTGATAGAGATTTGAAGAAGCTATGGACCTTGGTGCATGATTCAAATAAAGGTTTTGATGAGAAAATCAATAGCATTTGTGAAAAGGTTGAGCATCTGGACTTCCGACAATCCAAAATACAGTCAAAAGCTTTAGAACAGCAAAATTTAAGGATGAAAAACGAAGATGCAATATTTGTTTTACATAATGTTATCGAAAATGCCATCTTTAATAAGTTACAATTACCATGCGCATTTGTAGACCTAAACAATGCATTTGATTCTGTTTATAGGAATGCTCTGTGGTACAAACTTTTCAAAATGGGGCTGGATGGAAACTACTTAAAATATTTAGAGCAATGTATTCTGTGGTAAAATCGTGTGTCAAACATTGCAATTCCGTCTCCGATTTGTTCGATATTTCTATTGGTTTACGCCAAGGACAAAATAATTCCCCGGTATTGTTTGCATTTTTCCTAGAAGATCTAGAACTGTTTCTACAACAGAACGTTGACTGTGGTATTAGCCTATACGATTTATGTATTAAGATTTTGCTTTTTGCAGTCGATATGGTAATAATTGGAAACCCAGTAGAAGATTTACAAAGAAGTTTAGACCATCTTTACGATTATTGCCAAACGTGGGGCTTAGAAGTAAATATAGCCAAAACTAAGGTTGTAGTATTCCGTAAAAAGGGACCGGTTAGGGCTAATGAAACCTGGGTCTATAGTGGCGTACCACTTAAAGTAGTTGACAACTTAAACTATCTAGGCATAGTATTTAACTATACGGGCACTTTCGTTTTAAATAATCAATATGTAGTCGGTAAGGCTCTAAAGGCTATGAACGTATTAACCAAAAGTATTAACAAATATGACGATTCTCCGAAAATTGCACTTCCATTGTTTGACTCATTTGTAGGTTCGATTCTTAACTATGCGAATTCTGTCTGGGGGTTTTCAAAAATGAAAAATATAGAAAGGATCCACCTAAAATTTTGCATATCGCTTCTAGCAGTTTAGCAAATTACGGAGAATTAGGTCGTTATCCAATATATATTAACAGATACGTGCTAAGTATTAAATATTGGTTCAAAGTACAACAGTCTATTAATATTTTATTATTTTTTTATACCGTAAATCAGTTGATTTAAGCGAGGAAGGCCTCACAACTTGGGCATCTAACGTTAAATGTTTACTTGAGGAGAATGGATTTTTAGACGTCTGGGTTATTCCGGGGAAATATAATGTCAAACTATTTGCCCCAGTCTTTAAACAACGTTTAATCGATAGTTTTCTATAAAAGTGGCGTTCTGATCAACAGTGCGAAACTTAATAGTCTATACTTGCATCTGCACAGTACGTTCATCTTAATTTATTATATAACAAAACTAATAGAAAATACCTTACTCAATTACGTGTATCAGCGCACAGGTTACGTATTGGTAGGTACGGACAAAACAGACTGCCAAGAAATGAAAGATTATGTTTATTATGTCATATACAGAAAACGGAGGATGAATTCCATTTTGTTATCAGATGTAACTGTTTCGATGACCTCCGTTTAATTTTTATTAAAAAATGTTTTTATGCAAAATCCAGCATGTTTAAATTTACTCAACTAGCTAGTAGCAATAACAAAACAAAAATTGTAAATTTATGTAAATTTTTGGTCCAGGCAAATAATAGAAGAAACCTATTAATCAATGATATTGTTTAAGTCGTAATCGTATAATCACTGTTGTAACCACTAACCATCTGAATTTCCATAATGTATCTAATTAACTAGATAAACAGCTTCTTATATCTATTATTATTCAGAATATTGTTATACATGAACATTCTCCATATTTCTTATGCTATTCTTGAATTGTTATTGTTATTGGCTACCTTGTAACGATGATCACACGCATGAATATCTTATTTAATTGTATATATTTGTTTGACGGGATGCTTTGTTGCACAAGTCGAAATAAACTTCTGTTCTGTTCTGTTCATTTTGTACGAAATGTTAATTTCAAAAGTCGCAGATACTCTTCAGCGCGGCTGCCGAATCCCGTTTGCTCGAACAAGTTTGGCTTGATTTTTTCGTTGGCTCTAACAAAAATAAATATTGCAAAGTGGTTGTCTTGTTACTATACCCTAATATATATAAAAAAAATGCAGCTTATCTATGTTAATATTTATATAAATATATATATTTTTTGTCAATCAGTTGTTTTATAGATTGTTTGTATTTTTACATTTAATAAATATTGAATAATATACGCCGTTTAACTTGTTTAATTTTAGATGACAACGAGTGCGCGACGGATTTCCCTGATAACGGATGTAGTCAGATCTGCCGCGCCGGCCATAGGAGCTGCATAGGTACGTGACACGTGACGCGAAAAAAAGCCTTACATATATACTTGGATATGGAAAAAAATAAAGGCATGTACAGTACACATTGTTTCTAATTTCCAAAACCCTTTTTGCATTTAACAGCTAACCAAGTTATAAAAATGGTAGCACTTATATGCGGAAGATTCTTGCGAACTAGGAAAAATCACAACTGAGTATGTAGTCATACAGGGACTCGCTAACTCAAACTTTCCTAATTCGGTTGCTAATGTTTTCTCTTAAAGTCGAGTTAGGGTGACACTAAGGTCGCACAACATTAGCTATATTAGAAATTTGATTTATACATATAATGTTTGTTCTAAACACGGATGAATAAATATAATGTTTTCCGACATTTTCCCAATGTCCATTAGAGGTTCAGTTCAAGAGTGCAATTAAATGGGTTTAAGGGCAATTCTATTGAACAATCTTTCCTTTTTATATTGATTATAAGGAAAAAAACAACATTTTTCGCTATTCCCTCGCTTCGGATTTAATGAAAACTGACAAAATTATAAAAAAAAATTTCGCTCGCTCGCTCAATTTTATTTTGGCAAAAATCCGAGGAACGAAACATTAATTTGGTTTGGCTTTAAGAGATTTTCCAACTAGGTGTTCATGGTTTCTTGGCAAATCTACCCGTGTAATTGAAAACAGCCCCCACTGACAACTTCAATCCAATTGTTTTTGTACAGACACTTTTCAATTTTTAACAGACCTCTTTTACGAAATATCATGGTTTTTATTATACTTATATTGACCTCTAGTCTCGATTTCTTACAGTAAATTTCTAATAATGAGCAACAGTGTGCTGTAATCGACAAAACCATTGATGACAAATTAGAGCCATTTCTTCACAAAAAGGATTATGAAATATCTTAAGGGTTAACTAGTGATGTAATGCACGAAGAAGTTGCCAACGTAGTGAAGAGTTTAAAACTTAAGAAAAACGCCGTATATGAACGTATAGAAATGTATAAATGAACATGCAAAGCACGCCTGTTAGTGCTGACAAAAGGTTTGGCTTGTAGCCAAAATCTTAGAAAAATGATACTTAAAAGAATCACACCAGCACAGTTTCCGCAAGAGCTTCAGTTTTGTAACCACTGGGTTTAATGTACAAAAAACGATTTTTATAACAAATAGAACGATGGCACGTTGGTATATTACTCAAGCTTGGGCAGTTTGGTCTTGTTGGGAAGGCTTTTCAAGTGTGTGTATACCACGTGATAAATTGCGTCATAAATGCTACGTCGGAAGGCCATATTTTGCTTCGAATGAAGACTTTAAACAAAGATAACTTCACTATTTCTTCACTACTTTAAATGAAGCATAGCGCAGTCTACGCCGCTTACGGAGCCCTGCCTTCGGTCTTTTACCAGAGTTTGATTCAGAGTTTAGTTTCTTAAAACACTTCGACAAACCTTTTCACAAAACGGCCGTCTGACGGAGCACTGTCAAAACATTATTTTGGAAACAGCTTTGTCAAAGTGTTTGATGAAACTAATCACCTTATCAAACTCCGGTAAAAAAACGAAGGCGGGGCTCTTTAAGAAGCATAGACTGCCCTTTGTGTCATTTAAAAAGGTGTAGTAAAGGAATAGAAGATATTTGTTTATTTCAGTGTAAGATCGTATTTTATTTCACGAGTGTCATAGAAAAACGTATTTTCACGAGTGGCGAAGCCACGAGTGAAAATGTAGTTTTTTATGATCACGAGTGAAATTAAATACGATCTTACACTGAAATAAAGAAATTTTCTGTTTCTTTTATGCTTATTTTCGGAGTTTTATTTGTTTTTCATTTATTTCTGAATTACCCCCTTTTTTTAAAAGGGTAGGCTTTACGCTGCTACCCGTGGGGCGCCGCTTATGCATAATTATAGCTGTGAACTTTTTTACTTTCGGTTTGCTGAAAAATAGTTCTCTGCTATTCATTCTTATTGCTTAATATTCGCTCGTTCGCAGTAAACAATGAAGTATTATTAGTGCACATATGTTCCAAAAAAAAATGAAAACACCTTTAATTTTAAGATGGGCATAAATACATAACCAAATTACTACGCCGCTATTTAAAGAATGAAAATTTGGAAGGTCAAATGTGTTAGCAAAACAAATGTGGATACTCATTGGATTTTAACCATTTTTCTTAGTTTAAGACTGCATATGTACGCGTGTTTTTATAGTAAGTTAATATTCAGTCATCTTACTGTCAGAGACCAGTCTGTTTCGCTTTAAAATGTTTGTTTTCCAGATAAAGAGTAAATGCCACACTAGTTTGTTGACA
The DNA here is from genome assembly GCF_026914265.1 of Mya arenaria. Classification (NCBI taxonomy): domain Eukaryota; kingdom Metazoa; phylum Mollusca; class Bivalvia; order Myida; family Myidae; genus Mya; species Mya arenaria. The sequence goes on along the minus strand of NC_069136.1, from coordinate 48,950,557 downwards.
CATTTTGAGGTTCGGGTGGGGTAAAAAATATCGGATAGATCTATCTGTAAATTGTTGTGTGAATTCTCCAGGAAGTTCATTTTACTTACAACAACGGTTAACAGTTCAAAATACATTTAAACGATGATATCAAATGTTATTTATGTTCGAACAGTTGTTTTTGTCTGTAATTTGTTTGGTATGAAAGCAAATGTTCGAACATTCAGCTTCAAAGATCAGTAAAATGTTTGATAAACGGGATAACTGGTAATAAACGGTAAGTTGTTATTTCCAATTATATATTTATTTAAATTTATAAAACATTTCTTTATCTTTTTAACATTTTTGACATAATTTACTGAAGTCCAGTGTTCTGTTTTGATCAAGGCAAGTACATCAGTACATGTAACAACAAAGGAATTTAAAAGTAGTTCTGAAAGTTGATATTTTCACTCCTTATTTTGCAGTGAAAATATCAAATTGATGTTTTCACTGTTGTTATTTCACTGTTAAAACCCCATATTTCATCGTAAAGCATGAAATAAAAAGTTAACTTTGTTTTAAGTCTTTATTTTAAGCAAAATGTTGCCTTCCGACGGTAGCGTATATGACGTAATTTATCACGGGGTATACACACACTGTCTTCTTACGCTGAAATCTACTTATAACGATCTAAAATGTACTGTTACCTTCAATGGTGAAAATTAAATTGTTCTATATTGTAGTTTTATATTGTTTACATAAATTACAGCCAGCGATATTACTACAATTAATCTGCCTTAACATTTTATTGTTTAAGCAAATCCAGGGAGTTCATATACGAACTAGATGAGTCTATATTAGGGCTAAACAATTTGTACTTGTCAGTTATTATCAGGAATTGATATGTTTTACATTTGATTCTTTATCTTGACTAAACATGGACAGATAGAAACATATTTTTATGAAGATATTTTCAGTTTATTTAAGATGGAAATGGTACATTAGGATGTATACATGGTATTTGCAAAATCGTATGTGCCTTTAGATTTCAAAGTTTTATAAACGATTCTCTGTCACATCCAGAACTAATGCGATATAGGAAACAATGGACGCATACTGTAAAAGCTCTCGTGCTTTAGTTCTGAATGAACTAAATTCGATGAAGATTTTAGTTTGTTATTTTTGTCTGAACGTATCAAAAACAATAGTGTATCAAGTCTTTGACACGGACTATTATAAACAAACTCAAATGCTCATTCCTGATTGTGGTGCAAACCAACTTGTCAACAACGGTGTCACGAATGTAATAAGATTATTAAGAATTTGGAGATCCATAGAATAAGACATACCATTTAAATCATCAGAATTATGCCCCTTGCATTGTCAGAATTGGTATGCTTTCTAACCTTATAAAAATAAACGTCTTCATGACATTTTAAACATATACAACGTACTGCAAATAATGGATAATACTCTTAACTAATAACACATTGATATGATCAAAATTCATTTATACATGCTATTTTTTTTAAAACAAATATATTGCGTAATTATTGCCTGTTTTATTTACCAAAGCGGGTCTTTCCCCAAATATCATATTAAAAATGCACAAAGGGAGCGCTAAGAAGTCGATGGAGTCACCTAGGCTAAGGATAAGGTGGCATAATTCGGGACTCCTTGGCCATTTTTATCGAAAGCAACCTCGGATGTACGCCGGTACATCAGTTGAAGTAGTTCGTAGATAATTATATTATTAATTAAATGTAGAGTTTTAGCTTGTATTTATTGACCTAAGTTCAAATTGATTGCCAGTGAAGTGTTTTATTGTACACATAATTGAGATTCCCAAGAGTTAAGTAATTTAGTCATTAAGTTTAACTGCTAAATTAAATAAATACGCGATCTCCTTGCAGCGGACTTAAACATACCAATTTCTGAGTACGTTAACCCTCCAAATACATCCGAGGTAGTTTTCGATAAAAATGGCCGAGGAACTCCGAAAGAAGGTGGCAATTGCGGTTCAGCTTTAGTTACGATGGTTTTAAGTTAGTGATGAAGGAAGCCTTAACGTAACTTCGAGTTAGATCAAGAAAACAATACAAATAAATTACTGCTGTACATACAATGTACATTCCCTAGAGTCGCATGGTTTGTAATCCAGGCCCTTATATCACAAGAATACAAATCTCAATCTCAGTCTCAACTCATTTAAAAGTATGGAGCCAGACCTTTCAGCATTGAAATATACTGTGGTTTTTTTCAGATATCTACGTATGCATACTCAGGTGCGAGGCTCAGTGCGTATTTGGAAATTACGGAAATTCATGTATAGCAGCTACAACACCAGGTAAAATTAAATTTATAGAAAGCGAAGTGTTGTTTGTGCTGATATATTCACTCAAAATCTAATTCTGTATAAATATCGAAAATGCATATTTTCATAACGTGATTGCTGTATGTTGCGTAAGTGTAATTTGCTTTTCATTACATGATGGGTGAACTGAAGTATTACTTGGCTATATATGTGAAATAATTGTGCACCTTCTGTAACAAGCACCAAACTTTGCATAGTTGTAGTACAAACCATTCCCTTTCATTTAAGGCCAGGAGACACGCATAGTAGTGCACGTGTCTCTCACAATTGAGGCCCTAACAAGGTACCTCAAATTAACTTTTTAAAACAAGACAAAGATAAAATCATTGTAAAATTAAATAAAAAAATGAATGTTTTAAATGGTAACAATTACTTACAACACTATATGGAACTCGAATTATTTCACATGAAAAACCAAGAAAATAGAATTGGTTATCAACGCTAACTGAGGCCCATATTGGAGGACAATGTGAAATATCTGTATTTGTTGAAAACAAAATAAAGAATCAAGACACATAATTATAACATTACATTGTTCATTAACATGGTTTGTGTAAAAAACACACAAGAATTTGGACAGATTAAAAAAAGGTAAACTTACTTTTAAGAGGCCCTAGAAGAGGTACCCAATAATGAATTGAAAAAATAAAAACGCTAGATTTTTGTTTCATTTTGTATAATATCACAGTACAATTCAATTATATGTATTGAATGCTTTGACATCATTTATATTGGAGAAAATTTTATAAAAAAAATAAGTTTTTTTTTTACTGCGACATATGTCATTATGAGGCCCCGAAAGGGTCAAATTAAGCTAAAGATTACATATTGACAAGTTTTAATAAAAAAAAGCAATTTAATTCACACATACAATTTTAACATACTTTTAATAACAGTTGAGCTACAGTAATTTGTCGAATATGTCAAATCATTCATTCATATACAAAATAATACACAAAGAGAAGGCAATTCAGTTCATAATATACAAATTGTCCATGTAGCAACCATTATTAACTACTATTTATTCATAAATGAACTTAACTGCTAAAATGTAATGCCTAAAAAGAAATAACCTATATACAGATATGCTTAAAAACAACTAATAAAATTAACATTCAAATATAAGGTCCAAAATATGGGCTTTTTCAGTAAGTGAGGCCCTGTTTTACGTTTTTACTTACCTAACTTAGGGTTTTAGCCATAATTAAAAGGAGAGAGTGCTGCTGAAAAAGGGACAGGGTGTTAAGGGGAAAGAGGGCACATTTAATCAAGTATGACTCGAACATTATGAATTTTGCAGAAAATGTTAGAAATTGGCAAAAGAAGGCAAAAGTATGCTTTGAAGAGGACAGGGTGAAGAATTCCATAGCCCTTCAGCTTAAACCCTTTTTTACAGTTTTAGAAGGAAGCAGCACATTTTGACACCACCACAGAAACATAGCTGTGCACATGGAAAGTTTGCTTTAAATCAAGTGCACCTACCAGTGCACGCTGCCTTGCAATTACATTTATCAACGGTATTCATATGTCTTCATACTTTTTCAAGCCCCATTTTGATGGGGAAGGTAAGGCTGTGTAGTTGTTAAACATCTGTCCTCATATGTGTCCACTCTGGTAGGTTGGACGCAATATATCTATATATAGAGGGACAAGATATTGATTGGGATGTTTATCGAGATGACAGACTGAAGTCACACATCATGCATATGAGAGGAAGTGGGGATACAGTAAGGGTTTTATCCAATACTGTCCTCCCATTACCAAACTGGAAGAGTTTTCTGAAAAACGACAAAAACAAAAGCAGTTTATTCAACGTTTTGTCAAAATCCATAGCAGGCATGAAGACAACCAACATTGTTCTGACGACATTGGAACAAACTGGCCTTCAGGCACAAAGAGAGCAAAATGAAAATGCCGAAATACAACAGGTAGACACTTTAAGCATAGAGGCATGTACAAAAGAAGAAGTCGACTACAGGATGTTGCTACACACAATTCATGCATTTAGCATTGGATACACAGGAATATGCATAACATCAACAGACGACGCAGATGTGGTTGTTCTTGCCGTGGCAATAGCCAGTATGTACAGAGATGCTAGAATATGGATTGCCTATGTTCATAACAAGAATCTTGGATATATACCCGCACATCTGATTGCAAATGACCTTGGGTCAGTTAGAAAATGGGGTCTTCTATTTCTACATGCCGTGACTGGATGTGATTATGTCTCCCCCTTTTCAGGAATTGGAATGAAAAGTGCATTCAATATTTGGAAAGACACAGCCAGAATGGCATAACCTGTTCAAGTACTTATCATCAGCCTCAGAAGTTTCATCTGATGATTAGAAACTCAAGCGTTTTGTTGTACTATTATATAGTAAAACGTCATCTTTTGAAAGGGTTACGGACGCCAGGAAGCATATGTTTGCCTACAGCAATAAGAGAGTTGACCTTAAACCACCCACAAGAAATGCACTTACCCAGCAAATATCGCGTGTAGTCTACTATAGTGGATCAATAAAGTGACATATGTTTAACAAATCCCCAGCCATACCTTACCCATCTGAATGGGGCTGGACAAAGTATGAAGACGTATGAATACCATTATGGTCAACACTTGATTAAATGTAATTGCAAGGCATCGTGCACTGGTAGGTGCAAATGCTTTAAAGCATATTTGCCATGCAATCTCATTAAAATCATATCGTGACGTTCACTTCATTTCATTACGTTATGTACGATCTGAGAACATGACGTTAGCGGTCACCTCAAGTTAACCTTTATAACTTGCATATTCATAAGCATGTGCACGAAATCATGTCCAATGATAACGTTCGTAACGTAGCAGGTTTGGTTGAAACTTTAAATGGCGTCGTTGGTGACGATGCTGACCCGGGATCTCCCTGCCCGCTTTAACAATTTCTTTCCGAAAATCAGTGACTGTTAGCCTTTGATAAATTAACGAAGCGTGAAATAAATAACAAGGTCAAGGATGACAGTTAAGTTGAATCGGAAAACGACAATATAAACTTAACTGGATTATAGAAAGTTATATAATGCTTTTAAACGAGAGCATATCGTGTAAATGGATAAATAACATTATTAATTACACCCATAGATGATACACCACTACAAACCTGATGTGATGTTTTGAATTTGACAATGTAATACAAATTCGCGAGCACGAGCAACATCGTTGTCTAGATTCCTGGACCTGAACTTCGTTCTCAGACGTTAATCACGTTGATTGACCAGTTAAATGCTGAAAGTTAGTCATTATTTGCACATATCTATGCTTACAAGTGTTCATATTGATACATTGTTAATGTTATATGTAAACACCTAAGTATAGCATGTGTAAAATATCATCTATGCTAATCATGTTGCACAGTAAATGTTACTGTAAGCCAGGTAAGTTTTAACTTGACTTGTATTTAATTGTGTAAAGCTCAGTCGGGTTTTTTCGTTATTTTTACGAGGGAAACCCCTGTGGTATAAACTGTTTTTACTGCATTGCAGCGGCAATATTTTGGAACTTAGAAGAGTGAGGTTCATTTAATAAAAAATAAGATTTTTTTTATATTATCTTTTATTAGGAGAAGGATGTATCATCAAACAGGTTTTAAGATAATATGAAAAACCCAGGAGGCTGGGAGCCTCTGCATTCTTCTATTTTTCAGAGAATGCCCAAAAAAATATTTTGATTGAAGAGTAAAGACTGAATCAGGTGAATAATATGAATATTTTGTGGGGTATTTCATTTAAGTTATACTTAGAAATGTGAATTAGGGTGTTATTGTTTATGATTATCATTCTAAATATTAATAATTTATACATTGGACATAACTGGTTTCACCTTTGCCAACCCGACATCAGGTTTTGATATTTGGGAAGTGTTTCGGCTGATAAAATGGAAGATTTTAAAATCTACTTCATCATCATATTCACTAATCACATCATTCGAGCGGAGTATTTTGCGATATTGATAAAATACTGAGCGCACATAGCAGTGGGAATTTTTTTTTACAAAAAAAACAACTTTCTTTTGTTACAAAAAACAACAACCTTCTTTTGTACACATCTGATAAACTGGTTAAAAGCAGTCAACAGTTGGGTGTTTAGATGCTTTCAACACCTAAACTTTTTTTACTTAATTAATTGAGGCATTATATTTCACTTAAGAGAAACTTCTATCATATTTCGATTTCTTTTATAGTTTATACATGTAATGGAACAATCTGTAAAGAAAACATAGATTCTCTTTCAGCCAAAATAGAGGGAGGATGAAGTGACTTAATTATTCTCAAACGTCTGTATCTAACTCGGTGATTTGATTAATTATACTTCAAATATATAGGAAAAATAAATGAGATCATCGTATTCTGGAAGCAGTTTATTAAATAAAATAGATTTACCCGATATATGTAGCCTTAGTGTTCAAAACTATATTTTGTCCATTGGGATGGCAGTACTTTTCAAATCTAGTAAACATTTATTAAGGTAAATCAGCATTCAGTACTTATTGATTTAATGAAGTGAATCAGTAGGTTTGAACAGAAGCTGGGTCAGTTGACAAAATATCATCTCAAACACTAAGCTGCTAAATGGTGTGTCTGTCACATTAAGACATATTATTTTGGTAAATTCAAACTAATAAACTTTAACCATAACATAAACATAACATAAAGAGACACATTTAATACAACAATTAACAAATAAAATAGTTAATGATTGGTGACAAACTGTATTCATGTGCAGTATATATAGCTAATGAAGTGAATGTCACTGATCTGTATAAATGATTAAATTCATCATAGCTGATCATGTTTAATGTGAACTTCAAATATTTTGACTCCTGATTTCTTTTTTCTTAACATATTGGTTTACATAATGGTTGCTGTTATGAGGCAGCCAGAGTCCCAGTTGTTCTGCACTTCCATAGTGTACCTTAAAAATGAATTTAAAGAATAGTTGAATAAATAAATTCTTGATAAATGCTTAGCTACATCAGTGTTGTGTTTTGGATTCTAAGTAATAAAAAATGTTAAGTCATCTAATATGATTTACTTTAAATTTCTTCACTGATTTCCCTCTTTGACAGAGTGAAAGAATAATACTTAACAAGTATATTTCCAGACTTGAAATGTAATATCATTCAAATTTTTACAAAAAAAGCTTTTTTTATCTTTACACAAATATTGCAAACACATGGAATCCAAAGATGCTTTAATCAGTAACTTCAAGTAGTATTATATCTACCTATTTTCTATTCCTTAAATAAAATTAAAAAGAAATTTTGATGAAAATTTTAATTGAATATGTATTCACCTGTTCTGTTTGTGCCTAAGGATTACCATATGGATATGGTAAATACAGGAACACCTTCTTCTCAGACTTTTAGACAGCTGGACTTCCTGAATTATTCAACTAAAAGCAATAAGTTGTCAAAAAACACACACATTCATTTCACGTCATGTCAATGTAACATTAGTTAGTAACTTATTCTGCACACAAGAACATGTACATAAAAAATGTATTCTTTAAATAAGCAGTGAAATTATAATTACTTGTTTTAATATTAGTGTAGATCTATTTTTTAAGAATGTATTATTGTGGACAAGTACATCAGTAACATTCATCAATGGGACAAGATTAAATACACTTGGAGAGTACTGTATTGCATTTATTAAAGTACAAATACAATGAACAGTTACACACAGATTAAGCAGCACTTACCATCCATGATACCTGATACAGTAACTGCTAAGATATACGTCTGTTCTGTCTGGTTCTGTATGTTGTAACCCACAGTTTTTCTCTAGCCAGCCAATCAGGGCACTGCTTGCAGCGCCCTCTCATTCTGTGATCACGTGGTAGTCATGTGATCACAACAACTGTTAAAATAATCTAAACATTATAAAAATATTCAAATGTTAACTCAACCAGGGAAGATAGCTCAGATCATATTTGTTTCAAACTCTATGAAATGACAGTGTACAAGCTTCAATCTAAGGAATTTTTAAATTAATCTACAACTGCTAATACATTCCAATAAACTCTGCTTGTATCCTAGATGGGGGTCATCTGGTTTCAAATCTTTTATGATATCTGTATTGTAGGATATCCGGTTGGGGAAGAGAACTCAAAGACTCATATTTAAACTGTAAAAAAAATAAAATTACATGGTTATTAATAAATTTCAGCTCATTTATTCAATAGTATTCATCTATGACTGGCATAAATTATTATCATTTACATTATTATTACAATATATTGGCGAAATAAACACTTGGTCTCCGCCAGGGCCTGGTTCACACATCAACTATGATGATCTACAATAATTTACAATATTAAAGTAACCTGCGAGGTTAAGTATGCCGGGTTGAGGCTCGAACCCACGACTGCCGGAACGCTAGCACGACGCTCTACACAACTGAGCTTACCGGGCGGCTGGTTCTTACCCACACACAATACGATTTTGTATTTACGTTTCATATTCCGGTGTTTTTATCAAACTGTTCATTCCAATAATTCTTTCCAAGCAGGCCTTACAGAGTATCGAATGCTGCAGCAGAGTCATAACATTTGTACTTACGAAATGAATAAATAATGTAATATTTTTGGTGAAAATGAAAGTGTCAGTCAACTGGACAAACAGCAAGTTCATAACTTTTCATGGACATCAGAATAACCCGTTAATATTATGGTATTAAACAATTCATTTTTAATATTTTACTCACGCTTATGTATCCGCATCGTTTATAATAGGTCAATAGTTCGTAATATTATGACGCCATTTTGTTTTTTGGTAGTGTTAATTACGGGAATACTTCAGTAATCAATGACACGTAAAAAAACAGTTAAAAGAAAATACAGGATGGAAAGGAATATTTATTATAAACTTAATCCTGTAGCAATCGGTTTACATCTACAAGTGACGGATGCAGGTGTTTACCTCGTAAATAAACGGCTATTGCAGCATCTTAAAATGGTGTCCTTTTAATGGCATTTGGTATACAGAGAGAAAAGTAGTTTCGGAAGAAACCCTGAAAGTTTCATCAAAACGACAGCATTCTGAGCATACGAATTGGCTATTTTTTGTAAAATTGCCATATACTCACAGCTTAATTCGGCCATGACGTTTGGAGAAAATGTTAGCTTCGTGTCTGCCTTCGACGTAACGAGCAATTTCATTGGCTAGTGGAGAGGTCAATCTGAGGTGACCCCTTACGCGAAGTCCTCAGATCCGAATAGCGTAACGTCGTGAAGCGTGTATTGGGGATCTGATTTTAATGAGATTGATTTGCCATGCGTACAATTATATTTCTGTGGTGGTGATTGTACTTCTGCCTTCTAAAACTGTAAGATAAATGACATAATGATAATAAGTGTGTAACATTGACCCTTTGCTAGGGCCTCACACACTGAAAAAGCCCATATATTGGACCTTATGTTTAAATGTTTGTTGTTTTTAAGAATTAATTTTTTATATAAATATAGTTCTTTTTGAGCGTTACAAATAGGAGTTAAGTTAATTCATGAATACATAGTCGTAACTAGTGGCCGTTACATAGACAGTTTGTATATTATGAATTGAACTGCCTTCTCTATTTCATATATGAATGGATGATTTGAAATTTTCGACAAATTACAGTAGCTCAACTTTTATCAAAATTATGTTAAAATTGTATGTGTGCATTTAATTCACCAAGACGACCCGGGTTCGATTCCAGGCCTGGGCCCATGAGAGTTTGGTTAGTGGTCACCAAGCCGGACAACTGGGTTTTCTCCGGGTACTCCGGTTTCCCCCACAACACAAGACCACACTCCGCGCAACATCGTGCCAACGAGAGTGACTTAGTATAAGTTATCATAACTTTTTTCACAATCGTTGTAAAATATATAATGTTTAAACTAAACTAAATTGCAATTTTAATTAATACGTGTCAATATATAATGTGAAGGTTAATTTGACCCTTTCAGGGCCTCATAATGACATATTACACTATAAGAAAATTATAACTATTTCATAAACTTTTCTCCAATTATAATCGATGTCAAAGCAATCAATAAATATAATTAACTTGTAAAAGTATATTATACAAAATGAAACAAAAATCTATATATTATTTATTAATTATATTCCTTATTGGGCACCTCTTCTAGGGCCTCTAAAAAGTAACTATTTTTTTAATCAATCAAAATTCTTGGGGTGTTTTATAAAAAAAAATTGTTAATTAACAGTGTGATGTTATAATTATGTTTCTTGATTTTTATTTGTGTTTTAAACAAATATTTTTAACTTAAGTGCTGTTATTTTACATTGCCCTCCTATATGGGCTTCAGTTAGCATTCATAACCAATTATATTTTCTTAGTTTTTTATGTGAAATATTCCATATAATGTTGTAAGTAATTGTTAACTTTGAAAATGTCAAAAAATAGATACTTTAATTTTAAATAATTCCCTTATGGACCACACCTCTGATAGCCCAAAGACAAACCAGCTGCGGTATATGTCACAATGGTACCCCATAACACTATAAGGGTAAACCATTGCAACATTTACCACCACCGTCTAATGTCCTCAAACCAAAAACAAAACAAAAAAGTATACATTTTTTTGGTATTAGTCTAGTGGGTGCAACAGACCGGCTGAACATAAAAGAACGGGCAAATGTAGTATGAATGAATCAAACTATATGTAATACTAAAAAAACTTTGCCCTTATAGTCCTAATGACTTAGACACTCTTAGTCTTTCTTTTATCGAGTCTTTAATGTAGCAATCTTTGGCATTCTCAGACCGCCATTTGCCATGGCGCTTAAACAATCTATCAGGTATACCACGATACGCAGCAGATGTAGCACCTGCACTCCTTAGAGAATGTAAACAATATTGACTTGTATCCTTAACATGAGGTCTTAATGCATCTAAAAATTAACTTCTAAGGTTGCTGTATGCCAAATGTTTACTATCATTTCTAACTTTGTAACCCGATTTAGTTGTTGTTAAGTTACAAACAACAAACGTATCGGAATCACTTTGAATGTTCGCCCATGAAAAATATCTTTCTAGATTCATAACTGGGCACAAAATAGATCCAGTTCTAACAATAAGGATCCACGCACTATCGTGATATTTATCAGTTTTACTAGACTCTATGAACAAACTCATGTAAACAGGATTAAACACAACATCGTTTCTACGTAACTGTAACAGTTCTGCGCTACGTTAAAAGCCAGCATATGCTAATTGAAATGCACAAATTGTCCTCTGATTTTTAACATTGCCCTCCACAAATAATGTTTCATAAATCTTAGTTAACAAATCAATAGTAACCGGCTCTTTTTTAATAACTGGTTTAGCAAGTTTCCGTTTTGCTGCTTCTAGGATGTTTTTTACTAAACTAGAATCCGTTTGAGAATGGAAATCAAACAGATCATGAAACCATTTTATACTATAGTATGCTTGAACTATCGGACTAGGTGATTTTGCTGACTGAACTAAAGAAGCTAAATACAAAGCCACATGAAACGTCTTAGCAGGCAAGGTCTTCTTACTGTTAAATCCGTTACTCAAAGCCCATTTTGTTCAGCGTTTAAAACATCGAGTGTAATTGGAACACGTATTTCTTGCTCGGGACTCTTTAAGTAAATCCGGCAGCAAAGACTTGTCCACCAAGACTTCAATATCTTCAGCATAACACTGAAAAAATAAATGTAAAAAAGAAAAGAAACTTATTAGTATTTCATAGACGAAATTAAGAGTTATAAATTATGTGTCTTTTTTGATAACTAAAGTTAATAATATCAAATTAAACAACTGTTTCGCTTTATTATATTCATTACTTTATGAATAATTCATTATCTAAATACTATGCATAGATACACACTCATAATAACCAATGTGCCGATACCAGCTCATTGTAATAATATAGCAAACGCCCTAATTTAAAAAAAAACGAATTTATTTATACAACTCATAAAAAGTATATACATGTACATGTCAGCATATAATAATCTAACAAAATACGCTAGATTTACACTATGTGCAGATACCCGCTCATAGTAAACCAATGTGCCGATACCAGCTCATTGCAAAAATTTCGACATACGTCTTACACTAAACTTGAAAAAGTAACTGCATTGCATCTATAAAAGCAAGAGCAGACTTTCAATTCACGTAAAAACTGGTAACTGATCACGTGAATTTAATTCTCAGAGCCAACATATTGAACGTTAGATTTTCCTTCTCGAAAATACCTACTCCGTTTCTGCAAGGGGTATAATATGTCTTATCAGTGAGCAAGAACATCCAATCCTTGACAATTGACCTGAAAATCCCGGACTTATCACATATCAAAATGCAGTAACTTGCCGATTTCCACTCAGGGACAATCAGAACACCACTTGCTTTGCAACTGCGCATTTTTGTAAGCACCCTGGCAACAATTATGACAGGTGGAACAAATAAGCCCAAAACCGAACCCCAGTCATAAGTAAATGCATCAACACCTGACGATTTATAACACCAAAATCTAGAATAAAAAACTGGCAACTTAGCATTGTGTTCCGAGGCGAAAATATATACATCTAACATTCCCCACCTAGCCTGAATCATAGATAAACTGGTATAACTGATACCCCAGTCACTTTTTCGATAACCCTTGACAAATAATCGGCCTTTTCATTCTCATTACGGGAAATTCTAATTCTAAGTGAATAGAATGCCTTGAAGTGATGTTAAAAATCTTCATTGCCAAATCTTGCAAATCTTCTTTCATGGACCCTTTCTGAACTATACTGCAAACGCTAGTATTATCAGTGAACCATTTAATTCTCTGATTACTGGGGTTATGTGTCTTTGATCTTAGCACCCTGTAAACAGCACATAGTTCTCTCCATGTCGAGGATCGAACACTCTCCTCTACAGACCATGTACCATGGGATACCCCATTTACTGTGCCAACTTCAAAACCGGCATAACCTGTTCCTGACGCATCACTATATACAATTATCGAACATACACCCGAATGATCAAGAATTTTAGTATTCAAAAACTTGGTGTTCTCCCAAAATTCTAACTGTAAAATGCTATCCTCAGGTTCGAGCTTGCAAAACATCCATGCTTAAATACCTGGTCATAATTTGAGAAACCGGACCAATAACTATGCTCATGGAAATTATCTGGCCTATAAAACTAGCAACAGTCCGAACAGGGACACGTGACCGATGATTAATCTCATTTAGTGTGACCAAGGCTTTATCTATTCTGCGCTGCGGAATACAGATTGTATATTCAATCATGTTGAAAATTGCACCTAACCATTCAAGTATCTGCACTGGCTCCCAGATCGACTTATCAAATTTGGCCACAAGGCCGGAGTACAGCAGATCTTGTTTTATATCAAAGCTGTCTAGTACTACCCAAACTACCTGAAGTTCCAAAACCGTAATCTAAGAACATAATCACCTTTTTTCCCTCGCCCCGCCATTTTGCTATTAGGGGACGAGTAAATTTTGTATATAAAAAGGGTGCCACACCTAATTCAAATGGTAAAACTAAAAATTTGTAATATGAAGTATGACCATTTTCATCGGTGAATGAAAATCCTAAATAATCTGTATGCTCAGAATAAATATCTAAAAGGTGATATGCAGAATGTATATCAGATTTAATCATCCAGCTACCCTTTACTAAATACATCAAAGCAAGCCTGAGATCTTCATATTTGATACATTGTTTCCATACATGTTTATTCACCATTCTTAAATCCAGAATTAAACGTTATTTACCGTTATTTTATACGGATACAGAAAGAGGGTTTACAACAGTAGGTACATGCAAGCATTTTTCAATCAAATTCCTATACAATAAATCATTAATTGCTTGTGCAACAAACGCACTCTCTTTCAATGCCGAAGCATTATTTCTCATTATTAATTTTATTTTTAGGTAAGATATAAAAGGGAATTTCGTACCCAAAAAATATAGTGTCTAGAATAAACTGGCTTGCTCCTATACTCTCCCAGAATTTAAAATGCTCTTTTAACCTATTTCTAACTATGATTTCTTTTTGACCTTGCTCGTAAACAAAAAAGTCATCCGTGAAACGGTCCCGATCATAAGTAAAAGTTCTAAAATTAGAATACTCACCTTGAATCTCACTGTCAGGATTTCCTGTTATATGGAACGTATCACTTTCTAGCGGGTAGTTGGTGAATGGACAATTTCGTCTGATGTGGTTGGCTTCTCCGCAAGCGAAACTGGGTCCGTAGTTGCCTCGAAAGGAATAAGGCTTCCCCCCGTACTGCTGTGTAGACTGTTGAAGAAACGGATGCCCGGTTTCGGTGACCTGTGAACCAAGCACTCAAGTAGACCCAGTGCTATCAGAATAACCATAAGCAACAGCAGGTTTGGATTTCTTCTTCTTGATGGACTTGTTCTTCCTCTTTTTGATGGCTCGAGATTCAGCTTTAGTGAGACGGGATTCATCTTCCGTGGCACTTGCGAGAGGGTGCGACTCGTATTCACGCACGCTCGTCCAACCGCCCTCACTTCCGTCGGCAATGCGAATGTGTATGTTCCGGACACGAAGCTTCTCACGTACCTCAGACGGCAGTTCCGAAGCATATTCGAGTTCAATATCTTTAACAGCCCAATCCAACTGCTTCAAGTTATCGTCAATTGCCGAGTAAAATTCGTACTGCAAACGGTTTCCTTCAAACCTCCAATTAATGTCTTTTTCGGTTTTTAACTTTTTTAAATCACTTGCTGAGACAGAATTTTCACGTACCTCGTCTTTCAATGACGAAAGGTCCCTTTTAAGTCCTCGCAACTCGATCAAAATTTCGTGAAAACTATCGTTTGTATCACGTGTTGGAGTTCCACCACCGTTTTGCTGCATTATCGATAAGCGAAAAAATTAACGTCTGTATACAGCTGTACCCAAAGGCTGAATGGAGATAACACACTACAAACGCACGAAATCCTCGTGCTTTTCCTGTACAAAACTAGCGACACCTATCAGAGGCATACAACCAAGAGAAATCAATTTTTGTCTAATTTGTAAACTTGAACGACAAAAATAACATTTATATCTTATTTTGTTACAGAGTTAATTCGAGGTACGTTGTTAGAGCCTCAATTGTGAGAGACATGTCCACTACCATGCGTGTCTCCTGAACTTAAATGAAAGAGGATGCTTTGTACTACAACTATGTCAAATTTGGTGCTTCTTACAGAAAGTGCACAATTAGGCCCTGTTTTGTCACATATATAGCCAAGTATATATTAACGTATATATTTAGCAGATGTATATTGAAATATAAATTTAAGTCAAGTTCAATTTCTACGGTTGGTACATATAAGTAAACAATATATATACTTTAAATTTAAATCTGTTTATACAACCGTATTTAATTGCATATTTTCACAACGCGAATGATGTATGTTGCTTTACTGAAGTATGCTTTTCATAACATTATGGAGGGAATAAAGTATATCAAAGTATATATTTAGTATATGATTAGTGAAATATCGTTTTTATCTCCAGTCGCAACGCCAAGCTTAACGGGTGGTAAGTAAAAAATGGATCTTTTAAACGTTTACTGTGTTGTTTGCGCTAATATATTCAGTCCATATTTAAATAATTATAAATATTGCAATCTACCTTATTTAATTACATATTGTCGTAACGTGATTGCTGTATGTTGCGTTATTGTAATTTGCTTTTCATAATATGATGGGTGAAACAAAATATATGAAGTTAACGTATATATTTAGCAGATGTATATTGAAATATAAATTTAAGTCAAGCTCAATTTCTACGGTTGGTACATATAAGTAAACAATATATATACTTTAAATTTAAATCTGTTTAGATATTTTATCCAACCGTATTTAATTGCATATTTTCACAACGCGAATGATGTATGTTGCTTTACTGTAGTTTGCTTTTTATAACATTATGGAGGGAATAAAGTGTATAAAAGTATATATTTAGTATATGATTAGTGAAATGTCGTTTTTAGCTCCAGTCACAACGCCAAGCTCGACGGTTGGTAAGTAAAAAATGGACCTTTTAAACGTTTACTGTGTTGTTTGCGCTAATATATTCAGTCGATATTTAAATAATTATAAATATTGTAATCTTCCTTATTTAATTGCATATTTTCATAATGTGATTGCTGTATGTTGCGTTATTGTAATTTGCTTTTCATAATATGATGGGTGAAACAAAATATATGAAGTTAACGTATATATTTAGCAGATGCATATTAAAATATAAATTTAAATCAATCTCAACTTCTACGGTTGGTACATATAAGTAAACAATATATATACTTAAAATTTGAATTTGTATAAATATTTTATAAAACCGTATTTAATTGCATATTTTCATAACGCGAATGATGTATGTTGCTTGACTGTAGTTTGTTTTTGATAACATTATGGAGGGAATAAAGTGTATAAAAGTATATATTTAGTATATGATTAGTGAAATGTCGTTTTTAGCTCCAGTCACAACGCTAAGCTCGACGGTTGGTAAGTAAAAAATAGATTTTTAAACCGTTTACTGTGTTGTTTGCGCTAATATATTCAGTCGATATTTAAATAATTATAAATATTGTAATCTTCCTTATTTAATTGCATATTTTCATAATGTGATTACTGTATGTTGCGTTATTGTAATTTGCTTTTCATAATATTATGGGTGAAATAAAATATATGAAGTTAACGTATATATTTAGCAGATGTATATTGAAATAAAAATTTAAGTCAAGCTCAACTTCCTTTTACGGTTGGTACATATAAGTAAACAATATATATACTTTAAATTTAAATCTGTTTAGATATTTTATAAAACCGTATTTAATTGCATATTTTCATAACGCGAATGATGTATGTTGCTTTACTTTAGTTTGCTTTTCATAACATTATGGAGGGAATAAAGTATATCAAAGTATATATTGAGTATATGATAAGTGAACTATCGTTTTTAGCTCTAGTCACAACGCCAAGCTCGACTACAACGGTTCGTAAGTAAAAAATGGACTTTTAAATTTTTTACAGTATTGTTCGCGCTGATATATTCACTCGATATTTAAATAATTATAACTATTGTAAATTATCATATTTAATTGCATACCTTCATAACATGAATGATGTATGTTGCCTGATCCGAGTTTGCCTTTTCATAACATTATGGAGGAAATAAAGTATTTCAGAGTATATCTTTAGCAGATGTACATTAAAGAATCGTTTTCAACTACGGTCACTACATGTTCGATATTGACGGCGTGTGACTGTTAACTATATGGTTGGAAATCTAAAAGTTCAAATTATAATTTTAAGTATCATATAAGAATTTGTATCTACGAAGAAATAAGAGGTATTTGGTATATTGTTTTAAAACTTTGATATTGTGTGGCACGTATTTTTATATTTGTTAGGTTTCTTCAGGACTACAGTGTCAAGTACCGAAGGTAAACATAAGCGAAACACGTACAATGGCGAAACATTACTTATTACATTGTAAAATCCGGAAATGTTTAAGTTCATATCTTAAATTAAATTGATCATTTAACATACAGATAATTTCTTCTGAACTATATAAGGTTTAAAGTTATATTTACCCTTTGTCCAGACAATCTAGGATGACATCACATCGTTCTAGCATTTTTTATTTTCTGTAACATACCATGTAAACGACGGCACATGTCGATAATCCAAATTATATTATATATATAATCAGTCTCACAAGGCATAAAAATATATATATATATATATATTCATAAGTCACTATAGCAGGAAAAATGTAAATCAGTAACAATATAATAATTGATAAGGTTTAAAGTTATATTTACACTATGTCCAGACAATCTAGGATGACATCACCATCGTTCTTACGTTTTTCATTTTTTGTAACATTACATGTAGACGATGGCAGATGTCGTTATTCCAAAATATATCAAAAATATATATATATGTCAATCACTTTATTTTGCCAGTGAGCTCGTCCGTCCTTTCGTTATCATCCGACCGTGTCTGTGGTGACGCTGTTGCGTTGTTGCGCTATATTTGTATTTCTTATTTTAACTGACGTAGACCTTTTTCAAATTATAGTGATATTTTGAAAGTTTGTTTCATACATAGATGGAACAAATACATCCTTAAGGATATTATGTGTTTTAAAAATTTATTTGCAGTAATAATATGTTTACAATCAGTCTCACAAGGCATAAATGGAAGGATCTCCCAAATAAGATTAACCACTATTAATACAATTGTTTTGAATATACCAAAACGATGAATAAATGTCGAAAACAATGATTCTTATAAAGGATACAGAGATAATTTGAAAGAAAGGTGTAGAAAGCACGGTATTCCTACCTTTTGCGACGAAAGTGGATTACAGTAAATCTTTAAGCAACCACCAGTCATTTAATGTTTTACGTTTACAGCTATTAAATACACGATTATAATATTGTTACCAGTAATTTTCCATAAATGCATTATTTAGTAAGTAATTAAAGGTTAATCACTCAAAATGTATGTTTGTTGTACATGCTCTTGTTCGTTTGTATTTGTAGGTCATGCCATGACAAACCTCATTGATTATCTCGGATCGGAAATAATACAGAGCCATAGCTCTTCACAGTATGATAGTTGGAGTGCTCGCAGGGCAATCGATGACGATTTCGGATCTTGTGACTGTGAACTATGTGATTGCTGTTTTGGAAGTATCAACGAAGCCGAAGCATGGCTAAGTATAGATCTTGGACGACCCCACCCAATTAGCACGATTAAGCTCTACGCAGCTAGTGAGGGTATGACTCTGTTATGTTGACCGTTAATGGTTAAGTTGATATGTTAAATGCTTTTAACTCTTTTGATAATACGTACACTTCTATTAACAATCCATTTAGAAACGTTTGTTTTTCGTTTCTGAAATATTGATTCAAGAAATACATCTGTTGTTTTATTGCTCACAAACTTCGTTCGTTTGTTATGTTGCATTAAGCAGTTTATTCTAAGTATGTCTTCCTTGCTAAATTTGGCCCCCATACTACATTGCAATGAAATACAAACAAAAAGGAACAACAAGAAGAGAGCAATAACATCCCGTTTAAGTTAGGCTGTAATATTAACTATTTTGTCTCTGATCTGATTTGCCTTAAAAGAAAATATAGCCAGTTTGTTTAACAACGATTTATTCGTAGAGTTAAGAAGAGTAATAAGTTTTAATATACTAAGTCGTGTTCGATAAAAATTAGGTATATCATGATCTCTTAAGTGTTTATATCTATCACATATCAGTACAAAAAGATATTCATCTTCAATGTCATTCAATGAACATACATCACATCTCCTTTCATGTCGGGGAATGTTCCTATAACATCCTTCTTCTATTTTAAGCCTGTGAGAGGATAATCTTAATTTGCTAAACGCTTATAGAGGATGATACTAGACCACTCTGTTTCAAAACATCTTGTTCATGTTCAGGAAGCATTGATATCAATGAGCAAGTGTTGAGAGATAACAAACAAACTGTACACTAACAAATCATCTTTCTTGATCAGAAATCAGCTACCGTCATCTCGGAGGGTTTAAAATATACTTTGCTAACGATCGATCCATCAATTCTTCGATTGACGACCTGAAATTTTTTATGGCGTATGAGGACAAAAATACAACATACCGCAACGTTCACGTAATAAATTTCGATAAAGTGCATTGTGCAAGACAAATCACAGTGCTGCGACATGGGACGCTTACTATCTGTGAACTCCTTGTTTATAGCAAAGGTAAATGCATGTGAAAAAGGTGTATTCACAAAATATTTATGCAACAGATATATTGAAATTAATTCATATTTTCAGTGTATACCCAAACATATATCAATAATACTATATTATCGTTATTTGTTTTGGTAACTGTCATTTTTGTGCAGTTTTTTTGTGTCCATTTATTTTCTAAATATTAACGTTTCATTTTCCTGTGACTGCATGCATCCCTTTAGAAATACTCGCTACTGGCAAATCGCCATCGCATAAGCGTTGTCCGCTATTTATTTGTCCATCAGTATCTTATTCATCTTAATCTGTTTGATCTGTTAATTGCTTTTTTTTCAAATAGTAGGTAAATACATTGCATTTCGTATCTGATGTTTCATTGTTTTACAGACAGTGACTTGCACACCGTGAACTGTCCTGAAATTCCGCCCCCTCCAATCTCCAGTGAAGCCCCACCTTCGAATATCACTATTGCAGTACACAAGACATTTACAGGTAAGTAAAAAGTTAGTTTAACACAAACGTCATATGAACTTATCTTTCTGTTGGCGTTACGCATCTCACATTTTTCGGAATGTTCCAATTGGGCTTATGTTGGTCTGGCTGCTGTTATAAAATTGTTCTGAAATGAATGTGTTTGGAGATTTATATTGTCTACATTTTGAATGGACGAGACAAATTTAAATTTCTTAAAACAGGTATATCATGATTGACCTTCTTGAGGTGGAAGGGGCACCTAGTTGTCCTATTGGAACACTGTCAACGAAGGTTGTTAATATAATATAGCTAAATATTTAACAAATGTGTAGACACCAAAACAGTCATGTTTCTGGTTTCTCGACCGGCCCTGTATTATTACCCCCCCCCCCAATCCTCGAACTTAAAATAACATGGAAGTGTATTCCTTTTGTTGGAAGTAAAGTGTCCACATTTTATATCCCGCCTATTTCATGCATAAATTAGGTGTACTCGTGGGTAGACATTTGTGCTTTATCAATAATGTTGACATTTGTGCTTTATCAATAATGTTTTGAAATTGTTTGGTTGTAAGGTGTAATTTTGTTATGGTGAATATGCCATAACTGAACAAGATTATTTCATATTTATTTACTGAAGGTGGAGCTACAGTCAACGTGTTACTCATTGCAAGCGTCGCCGCTGGCTTGTTTGTGGCTACATGCATTGCAGCAGTGTCCATCTTTATATTCTTCAAGCACAAGCAACACAAATTATTGCAGTAAGAATGTTTGAATGTTCAAAAGTATTCTTGTGACACATAAGTTTAATCCATTCGATGTTATATTTCAATATCTACGCTCGCGTCTCCATCAATTGGATCGGAAGTGATTTGCGCGTGCGCGCTGGCTAATATAGAGACATTAAAGGTTCAATGTAACAGTTAGTATATATCATGTAAAAACTAAATGATTAAGGTTGACGGAGCGAGCGAGTCGTTCTTAGTCATTTTAATTTTATATAATATGTCCAAACTGACTTAGTTTATAACGGGGTTTCAGCATGCGGAGAACCAATTTAAGACGTCCTGTTTGTTAAGTTTTATAACTGTAATTCTTAACAATTCAAAATTAATCATGAAATTTAATAAAAACCCTAAGGCGATCAAATTGGCAGGAAATGTAGGTTAATCTAAGCGAAGATATTCACTATATATTGTTGATTTCTAAACAATTAATAGTTTTAAATACCAAAATAAACAGTAACTATAACGTAGAACCAGAGATTTTAGAAAAATCGAAATTACATCATACTTTTTTTAATATTGTCTGTGTAATTTAAATACTGTTCGAGGATTTGGAACTTCAAAATCGGTAGATTGAACCTCATCTTATTTTACTGTTCAGCGGACTTGATTTCTATCATTTAAAACCTTAGACAAATAGAGCTTTGATATTAAATTATCATTATTGCCGAAATAAGGAGATACAATACTACGTATCGTAGAAAGGAATTTGGTTTTTCAAACTCATTCGATCAATTGAATCATCAGAAATTTCACTTGTAATAAAATAAAACGATTCTGTCTGTAAATCCTTATAAAAACACGCCACCCATGTTGAATTTTTCGTGCAGAAAGAATGCACAAAGAAGAATTACTGTAAACGCATAGAAAATGTCCAAGGTCTTAATAAGTTCAATGACAAGATGACCATTTTCATTATTATTTCATTTGTTCAAGTTCCAACAATTGACTCCTACCGCAATGACAATACTGACTCAGTGAAACAACCGACGCACCAAACTATCTTAAAATGTGTTGTTTGTGCAGTTATCATCGTAACCCGAGTTCTGCTTGGGCATTTTTGAAAGACAACTACTAGAAACGAGACATAATATAAGATTCAAAGCTTCCTTCTGTACACTGTCGTGATTGTTATGTTTTGTTAGTATTCTTCTAGTTTATTCTTCTACTTTATTTGGTCTACTATGTACAATTACCATAGTTTATCCTTTGATTGCGTTCATACTTGATATATCCATTTTCGTACACCAGAGTGATGATGCTATGCGTACCACGTTAGATTTGTCATTATCAAACATCAGATAAATGAGAATGTGTATATCTTGAATTTGATGATGTTGTTTAAATATTGTTAAAAACAGAGAACAAACAATTTGTACCAAGAATTTCAGTATATTTAAAAAGCCTGTCTTGTCATCGCATGTCAACATTTTTTTATTTCAGATTGACTGCATCAATGGAACAAAACGGTACGTTATGGTTAGAGGTCATAATGAGACAAAAAAAAACAACACGGGAACTTTGAAGCGTTAAATACAAACTAATTCTGTTGAATAAAAATGAAATATATCACACTGATTTTGCTTGGGAAAAAACTATTATCTTTTCGAAATGTTTTAATTTTTTAACTTTAAATAAAATTCATTTTACAATAAATCAATTCGATTCGAATTGTATATATAATGTGAATTTAATATGTTGACGACGACTTAGGCTTTGCAATTTTTATTCAAAACAGGTTCAATAAGTTCGGGTCATTACGATGAATTGTCAATTGATTTAGAAACTGAGTGTTCTAGGGAATCTTCATTAAACTCTCCGTACCACCTACCTGACGACGACAACGACGCGATACCATGCGGTGGAAGCAGTGCGATTTATGTCGTCGGCGGAATATTAGACAATGACCATTATGACAGTATAAACAGCGATCTCCATACACCGCAGTTTGTATCTACAGAAGACGGAAGCGACACTAGTTACGCATTTGGCCGGATTTCACAGAACTGTGAAACTTACAATGAACCTTCTACAGACCAATAGTGTATATATTCAAGTAAAAAGACGATACCAGTTGTAGGAATCCTTTATGGAGATATATGTGTAGAACAGTCAGACAATGTAAACCACTGCACATAGCATGTATACTATTAACATCATCAGCATTTAATTGTTAAAAAATACAGGGTTTTCAAATTTTGACAAGATCAGATATGTGGGAAGCAATGGTTGGACTGCAAAAGCTTACCTGCGATGTGATTGTTAGGAAACTTGTGTTTTTACACAAGATATTAAGCCTTGATTGAAAAGGAACATGTCGAAATATTTTTATACACAGATATTGTCATTACTATCTTGTAACACTTCCATAAAGTACGGTTTTATTCCATATATATGTAACACACTCTGTAAATATGATCTTTATTCTGTTATTAACAATGTTTTAGTAGATCCGACAACATTGCCGAGTAAGTATGTATGGAAAAGAACTGTCAAGCAATTAGTATACGAGACAGAAATGTGGAGATACAGAATGATGACAGACTCTGACTTTGTTCGTTTCAGAATTTTACAACCAACTATCTCTCCGTCAATTGTGTACATGACGTGTTGTCGTGCTGCACATAGAAACTTTATGCACGAGGTTGCAAAACTATGGTGTCGCAGCTGTCGACTTGACTCTTTAACACTTTGTCAAAACTGTAATGTCCAAACCACGGACAAAATTGTTCACCTAGTCTGTGAATGTGCAGCAACAACTGAATTGCGGACTAAATATGTGTGCGCTATTGCATGTTTCGGCATTGAGTTTATATCAGAAATACTTCAATTGGACGAATCCATGTTTACTATGAAACTGATGGATGCACCTTTAGCGCCACTGCTTAACAATAATGAAAATAAGGACTTTCTCCTGATATCGTTCCAATTTATTGGTGACTGTCTGTTATGTGTGTAAATTGTTACGAACATATTGTACTACTGTATGATGACGATGCCCACTAATTGGGATTCTTTGTGGTGACACCTTATTTGTAATAAATAGTTTTTATATTATTTTTTTAAATTACACATTGCTGACATGTTTCCTTGAAATGCTTTAAAAATTAGATATAAATATATTAGTACATATGTATGCATATCTCCTTTTAAGAGGAAATAAAGATTTTGATTTGATTTGATTGATATGTTTTGGCTTCACTACGGTGTTGAGCGCACTTGTTAAAGCTTTAAAAGGTTATTCCACGTTTTATAATATTGCCGTTCGCAAGTTTGTTTAATCGAAATCAAGAACTTCATGGTTCAACAGGTATTTGAATTATGTATTTGATTGTCAATGGTAAAACATGGCGACTCCAAATAGGCCATATGGGCACAAAACAGATATTAACAACATTATTTTTACACTTACAATAGTTCACTGCTATTTTAAATATAAAAAATAAATGCTAATCGTTTAAACATGAACTTATTTTCGATGGCCGATTAGTATCTTTACTCTTATACAATGTTTCATTAAGCATGATTTCCTTTCTATTCCATTGATTGATTTTTCAGAACAAAATTTTACTTTTCTAATTTTTGAAGTTGGCGGGGAAAATCAAATGTCGAATTCGTTGTTGTTGTTTTTTTTCAGTTAAAGTAAAGGATAGAAAACGACAGAACTTAATATTTATAGATACGTGATCTTTTGCCAGTTTTAATGCTCTATAGTTGCCCTCTTGTCTTGTTCATGTTATATTTATTGTGTTATGTTAAAGACGAAGACATTTTATAACAAAAGGTATTCCTATGTCTGTTCTCAGAAGGTTATATAGCTTCAAATATGATGCAAATATCACATACCTAGACTAGTAGTCAGGTGCGTACCTGAAGCATTTTGAAATGTACGCCCGTACACTTGAGAGCGGTGAAAAAAATAAAGGTATTTCTATATTCTGGTCCCAATATGATATATGGGGTTGGAGCGGGACCGATATCCCCTGACGTGGGACATTTTTACTTGCCATTTCGCGGGAACCTTAATTCATTTATACGCCTGATTGTACTGGAGTATGCCTAGGTACGCCCCTAGTAGTGTATTCCGCAAACAACGCGTTTGGAACTTTTCGTGCTAGCTACAGTTTATAATCCAATAATACAGTAATAATAACAATCCAATCAGGCAGTTGAAAAGTGTTTGATTAGTTTTTGATATGACATTTCATAATGCTATTGTTAATATCATAAGATAATCGGTCACGTTAAAGCGATAACTCCTAAAACCAAAAGAAACCGCAAAGAGCATGATATAATTTGAATAATTAAAAACCAACACAATTGAAAGCATCTATTTAATAATCAAACACTTTTAAAGCAATCTATGATAAAGGAGAATGTTTTAGCATGTCTTGAAACATAATGATCTTGATGACTTATATGTGTGTAGATTATGACCCTGATAAAATATAAATAAATATTTATAAATAACGTGGAAGTGTTTTGTCCTCACTTATTTTTCCCGCCTATATGATACATAAATTAGATGTAATCCGGCGTATGCTGAACTGAACAAGATTGCTTCATATGTATTTGTGTAGGTATAGCTGCACTCAACGTCAAAATTGTTGCAAGCGTCGCAAGCTTGTTTGTGGCTATGCTCATTGTAGCTGTGTCCGTCTTTATTTACATAATTTAATACGGTAATAATGTTTGAATGGATTAAACTTTTCCTGTATCACATAAGTTCAATACATTCGATATAACATTATAATATTTACGCTTATGTGTCCATCAATGGGATCGGCGGACGGATTGATAATAGTTAAGAAAGCTATTTGAGCTACCGACGAAACGACCGCACAAGTTCCATTTAAAAAATAATTGTTTTTATTAAGTGTGTTAATAAGTGGTTTGCACATTGTGAGCTCCGTGTTAAGATAGTTATGACTTATTTTTGGTTTCCAAACAATTAGTTGTCAAAATAAAGAAAAACTAATACGAAGAGACAGCCATTTTATGAATAATTCCATCTTCTTCATACTTTCTTTAAGACTGTATGTGTAATTTGAAAGTTCGAGGCTTTTGCATTGCAAAACAAATACATTGAACCTCGTCAGCGGACCTGATTTTTATAATTTAAAACTCCTTATGAATGGACCTCCACTTTTGCCGAAATAAGAATACAAAATACGACTGTAGAAAGGAGTTTGGCTTTTGAAACTCATTCGATAAATAGGCAAAAATATTTAATTGTTTCCGAATTATGAGGCATTTCCTTTGAAATAAATAATATTTAGTTTATGTGGTTTGTAAAGATTTATCAAAATAAAAATGATATCCCTGCTTCAAACAATGAAATAACATTTTTATATGTTACACTGTTTTGGAATCTTAGCTCGCTCTCAATTCAAAATCAAACTTCAGCGTGCATAGGGCTATGACAAAATTTTAACGACTTCATATCCGAAATTACGATACGTTCGCATAAACTTTGGGGCGCTTTTATAAAAAAAAAATCGAAGCAATTTTATTTTATATACCTTTCAAGCATTTATAAATATAAAAATGTGTTGGTTTCAGCCCTTGAACACCAAAAGTAAAAAAAAATCACTCGTGGTTATGCCACTCGTGAAATATATCTTTTGGTGCTCACTCGGTGAAGGGTATAACGATCTAACAATGAGACAAACACTAATCCTCTTTTCCTGCAATCCTTTCACGCGCCTCCTACAGTGTTTTGTGTATGAAGAAAGTATACATTGAGGATAGCGAATTGGTGAAGATAAACTTGAAACGCATGATAAATGTTCAAGGTGATTAAAGTTCAAATACGAGATGTGTGTTCAAGTTGAACCACAAGGAAATAATGACTTAATGATTTTAGAATACCATGCACAGAAACAGTCACTATTTTACATCGTTGTTTGCTTAGTTATCATGATAACTTCTGAAAGAGAACTACTATTATGGAGACAAAATATAAACATAAAAAGCTTTCTTCTCTATTCTATCGTGGTCTGCTGTTTTGGGCATACATCACTTTTCTACATTTTATGTATTATCACTATAACAAATCCTTTGATTGACCTCAAACTTGGAGTTTGAAATATTAATGTTTAACAAATATTGTTTTTACCAGAGAACTACTAGAACCAAGATTATCAAAAATGCACAGATGCTGTTCTACTATATCCAATCCATCTATCGCGTATGTTATGTTTTATTTTTGCCATGCAAGCTACTTCTAGTCATCACATGTCAACATTGTTTTCCATTATGAATGAAACATCAATGGTACTAAATGGTACGTCAACGTAAGAAACCAAAGTTAGAATAAACAGTAATACAGCAACTTTAAAGTGTTAAGAACAAAACAGTCCTGCTATATAAGTATGTGAGCTATTCTTACTTCTTTTGTTTGAACCAAAACAATCAATGTATTTTGACTAAAACATTAATTCATTAACAATACATCAATTCAATCAACATTTGAAATAAAGTGTGTTTAATATGACGAGTTAGGCTTTGCATTTTTATTCAAAAAGGGTTCAGTAAGTTCGGGTCATTACGATGAATTGACACTTGATTTTGAGATTGAGTGTACTAAGGAGCATTCCTTGACTCTCAGTATCATCTACCCGATGGAGGAAACAACGCGATCTCACGCATTATATCATTAGCATTTCATACGCTTCGACATAATTATCCATTCCGTCGACATATTTCAATATGACGACTAAGTACAATGTCATCTTGTCAATCTTTCTCTGCAGTAATTATATCATGCTGATAATATTGAAGTCACGTTCAACAATTTAGAAGGGTCAGATTAATAATAACGATTCTGTCTACGAAAAGTTTGGTTGTGCTGTTGATCTGGATTTACCTATGTGGCTTCATTTTAAAAACATACCGGATTCTAAAGAAAGAACTCTTCATATGTCGACAACACTGTCGATCTAGTTAGATCTGTAAGTCGTAAATAGTAAAGTTTAAACAATTCCTTTCAACATCCACCGTTTAACTACTAGAATGTATTGTCTGACTTTTTAGGACATTGAATATGTCTCAAAGAAACCCTACTTCTACCCCACTAATATGGAGGTTTGACAGCATTTCAATTATTATTACCAATGAACAGTTTAAATCAAACCGAGGCTGATGGATATTTAAATTACTCTTTGACTTTATCTATTTACTAAGGACACACATTCTTTATAATATTCGCGGAATACAACATGCTGAACATGATTTCAGGGTGTAAACACTGAACCTTTTCCCCCATATAACATTATAACTTTTGATCATAAATAAGTTTGCAAAATAACATTATTTCCCTTTAACCTCATTTTTCCACCACACGTATTAAAACTAATTCATACTGTGACACTTAACATCTTTTCGCTGATCAAAGGCCTTAAATAAGTAAAAAAAAACCACAACCTTTCATGTTCGGTAATCTTAAAATAAACTGAAGGCGCATATCAAAAACTGATTAAACACTTCGACTGCCTGATTGGATTGTTATAATAACTGTAGTATCGGAATATAGACTGTAGCTAGCACAAACATTTCCAAACGCGTTGTTCGCGGTATATACTACTAGGGGCGTACCTAGGCATACTCCAGGTCTACTAGTCTAGGTATGTGATATTTGCATCATATTTGAAGCTGTCTGACCCTCTAAGAAGAGACATAGGAATACTTTTTTATAAAATGTCTTCGTCTTTAACTTTCCACAATAAACATATCATGAACGAGACAAGAGGGCAGCTTTAGAGGATTAAAACTGGCAATTTATACATAGGTTCTCTCGTTATCTATCCTTGACTTTAAATGAAAGAAAAAAAACGAAGTCGACATTTGATTTTCCCCGCCAACTTCAAAAATGGGAAAAGTAAAATTCTATTCTGAAAAATCAATCAAAGGAAAAGAAAGAAAATCATGCTTAATGAAAAATTGTGTTTGAGTAATGATAATGAATGACAATTGAATATGAGTACATGTTTAAACGATTAACATTTATTTTTATATATAAAATAGCGGTGGAATATTGTAAGTGTAAGAATAATGTTGTTTTGTGCCCTTATGGCCTATATACAGTAGCCATACTTTACCATTGATAATCAAAAAAATAATTAAAATACCTCTTGAACCTTGCAGTTTTTGATTTCGATTAAGCAAACTTGCGCGCGCACGGCAATATTATGAAACATGACATATCCTTTTTAAGCTTTAACAAGAGCGCTCAACACCGTAATGAAGCAAAAATAATAAATACAAAATCACATCTGTAAGTTACACAAAAACAGCTTTCGAAGGACTTTTTCTGATTTTTTTTATTAATAAAAGAACAGAACTTAACGATCAAGTACCAAATTTAGACAAAGCTTGTACAATCATCACCTCAATGTAATTTTCAGTTCAAGCTTTACGTTTAAGATGTATATAATTCCATTTTACTGACCGTTCCAAGGCGGTACCTAACAATTCTTGATAAAGATACCAATTATTTATATATATATACAGTATTTATGCATTGTGCTGTTAGTAGAGTTTTGTGCTATTCTATGTTTCTTGTTTGTGATTTTGTGTTCTATGTCTTTGGCGTTTGCCCATTGCCACTAAACCGGGTTTATGTTTAAACTTTTTGCTACTGAGTATGTTTCTGTAGCTT
This sequence comes from Mya arenaria, assembly GCF_026914265.1. NCBI lineage: Eukaryota > Metazoa > Mollusca > Bivalvia > Myida > Myidae > Mya > Mya arenaria. Next base: position 48,920,499 of record NC_069136.1, on the reverse strand, counting down.
TTTGCATAAATATTTACATAGAAATGCATCTAAATGGTTCTTGCGGGTGCACCACCACACTATTGTTATACACACTTCACATAAGTTTAATTATTTTTATGTCAATAATTTTCATAGTTATGGCTCTGGTGATTATGATTTTTGGCCATTATTTAAAGAGCAGTAACTCTTGTGTTTTTGCCACAATGGAGATGGATCTTAGGCGCTATATAACTTTCACCAATTTCTGTCCAGATGTTACATAATAAAAGCTACATATTATCACAATCAAGATGTTCTTCTATTAATTCGTGTCAAATTCAAAACATGAACAGGAAGAGAGTTAGTGATTCGTATTGAACAAATTCCTATATATTTGTTATGTTATGATCAAACTTACTGTTGTTATGTTAATGTTAACAAAGAATATACTTAATGGAAAATTTAATTGGCAAAACACAACCCTGTTTTCATTTGCTTCCGAATTAGCTCACTCTCCAAAACTATATTTAATTTGATAGTAAGTTTGTTTTTATACTAAACTTTAAAGAAGAAGGAAAATTATATGATAGAGTGGTTAAACATGGCGGAGCCATGCTTTTGCTTGATTTGCCCTAGTTCTTGTAACGTTTCTCGACTACGTCTCGGGCCGTTATGAGGCACTCAGGCCAGCTTTCATGCCCGACTCTGCCATTTTGGAATAATCATTGTTGATCGTAGCTTAATTAGTACATACCTGGAAAGAATCCAGAACACTAGTCAACTAATTAAATGAAAGACAAAGCTCAAGTAAACCACGATGGTTGCTCATCAACGGCTATCATCAAAGCGCGCCGTGCACGGAAAAAGTATTTACCAGATTTTGAAAGCAAAATATGAAAATGAAAGTGAAAGCAGATTATTTATGGATAAACAGAAATGACAGGATGACCAGAAAGGAAAGAAAGGAGTCGATGGAATGAAAAGAAAGATGGATGGTGTTAACCTTTGAACAAACAACACAAAACACAAACCAACACAGATACACATATGGAGCATATATATTGTTTGACGTTCGTTTCAATATGTGAGCACGTCTAGGGTTGGTCAAGCCTACGAACAATTCCTTAACAATCTATGATTGAATGACCCTCATCGGATATTTATACTTCTGTAAACATGTAGAATCGGTTCTCTGTATACTCATTACTGCATTATGGAGTGTGCCATTCACGGTAAAACTTATTTCACTTTTCTGCATCGAAAGTTCTGTTTAATTACCATAAACAATATTTGTTTGCGTCATTAACGGTAAATTTGTATAATTTTTTTCCCTATCCGTCGGTATATTTGTTTTCGTGAAAATGAAGGCCATGCAAGAGCTCGTCTTCGCGGGGCAATAATGTCATAACCGTTATCGCACTCACGCGCCGTAGTAGTCTTACGGATGTAAACAATTATCATTTTGCCGCGACCGAATTCCTATAGTTACACGTGTTTTTTTCTCTAATTAATGAACTGTTCAAATATAATAATTGTTAAATTTAAGGGAGGCAAACGCGCGCGCAGTTTAGAATATTATGTCGATAGTGTTCTAGTATATCATTTATGTCTATAGCTGTTAATGTAATATGACATGCATGTTCATGCACATGCCACCTATAAACATATGTAATGAGTTGCTATAATAAAGTCGATATAGAAGCATTGCAGTTGTTATATCTCATGCACAATCCCAAAGCATTACAAGATAGATGTTTACCAGCTTTTGTTATTCAGTGTTGACATTGAAAAGCCAAATCGACGAAGAGGCAAATTTATACTTCCTTAAATTTTGTACATTGCACGTACACATTGATAAAAATAAAAACGAGGTACTTGTTTTCAAGTTATTTTGAGACATTCGGGCCTATTATTACGCAATGGCCCAGCTCCATATTCATATTATTAACCCATAATTTAGGTTATACCCAACTTATAGTTTGGAATCGTCAAGACGGAAGTTATCGGAAAAGAAAATGGGCACTGTTACATGTTTTGTAGTATTCGTTCTGTGTGTTAACGTAACCGTTCTAGGGTCACATTTTCGTGGTGGAACCATTTCATGGACGTACATAAATGAGACAAGAGTAAGTTTATTTGCAATGCTATAGTATAGTACAATGTTGCAAACGTGTGCTCAGATTACTCTTCTAATATGCTGTTTTTATATTGAAATTAGTTAATTATGATATTACTGGAAATTTCGATGTCATGTATATAAATATTCTTAGTACTATAATTATTTTGTTTTACGATCTAAGAAACACTCAAACGAGAAGTACATAGTACAGGCCCTTCTTGCAACATTGTTATAATGGTTTGTTTTATCATAATTTTCATAGGCCTATTATAAGTGATAATAATATATGTTTAAAGAATGTATCAATACACTTTTACAGTTAATGTTCAAGTATGGTATATATGTTTCAACAAGATGTAAATATACTAACATTTTTTACATGAAGATAAATTCTATAGCCCGGTTGACACATATTGTATATGGATTTGAGTAATGCGATACACGCATGATTTGTATTTCAGAAATCGATACACAGGCACACTGAGATCAATGTCTCGTTTAAAATGTCCAAAGTAGAACACAATAAAATAATGATTAGAAATGCATGAAGCATTCAGTTACTGTAAATAAAATATTGATTGACAGGTTATGGCGATAAGTGAGCCGTAACACTTGGTTTATACATACTAAGTTTTTTAAAACAAATAATATGCGTAATTATTGCATGTTTTATTTACCAAAGCGGGTCTTTCTCCAAATTTCATAATGAAAAAGCACCAATGGAGCGCTAAGGAGTCGTTGGAGTCTCCTAAGGATAAGGTAGCGTTTCTGATTCAGCTTTAGTTACGATGGTTTTAAGTTAGTGATGCAGGAAGCGTTAAAGCGGCCTTAGGGCCTAATGTTACTTCGAGTTAGATAAAGACAACAATACAAACAAATTACTGCTGTATATAGAATGTACAATCCCCTGAGTCGCATGGTTTGTAATCCAGGCCCCTATATCACAAAAATACAAATCTCAATCTCATTCCCAACTCATTTAAAAGTATGCGGCCAGACCTTACAGCTATGAAATATACTGTTATTTTTTTTAAAGATATGAACGAATGCTTTCTGTCGACTAAGTATCGGATTATAATGGGACTTATGCCTTTCAAACAAGGTAAAATGGAATTTAAAGAAAGCGTAGTGTTGTTTGTGCTGATACATTCACTCAAAACTTATGTGAAAAAAACTACAGAAACTTGCTCAGTAGTCAAAAGTTTAAACATAAATCTGTTTAAATATTGTTAACTACCGTAATGAATTGCATATTTTCATCATGTGATTGCTGTATGTTGCTTATTTGTTGTTTGCTTTTCATAACACTATTGAGGAAATAAAGTATATCAACATATATATTTAGTAGATATATATTGAAATGTAAATTTAAACTACAGTTACCAGGGCATGCTCAACTTCTACGGTTGGTACATGTAAGTAATCAATATATATACTTAAAATTTAAATTTTTATATATATTTTATAAAACCTTATTTAATTGCATATTTTCATAACGCGAATGACGTATGTTTCTTAATTGTAGTTTGCTTTTCATAACATATTGGAGGAAATAAAGTATATCAAAGTATATATTTAAAGTATGTGACTAGTGAAATAGCATTTTAGCACCAGTCACGACGCCAAGCTCCACTACAACGGTTGGTAAGTAAAGAATGAAATTTTAAAACTTTTACTGTGTTGATTGCGGTAATATATTTACTCGATATTTTGATCTGTATAAATATTGACGTTAACTATCATATTTGATTGCATATTTTCATAACGTGATTGCTGTATGTTGCCTAATTGTAGTTGTGCTTTTCATTGCATTATGGAGGCAATAAAGTATAGTTTAGTATGTCTTTAGTAGATGAACATTAAGGAATAATTTTTGTCAGCTGCGGTCACTTACATAATTTCAACGATATGTTCGATAATTACGGATTGTGACGATTAACTATATGATTGGAAAGTTCAAGTTACAATTTTGAATATCATATAATAAATTTGTATCTACGAGGGAATACGGGGTATTTGGTATATTATTTTGAAGATTTGAGATTGTGTGGCACGTCCTTTTTAATTTGTTAGGTTTCTCAAGGACACAGATGTCAGGGTCAAGTACCGAAGGTAAACATAAGCGAAACACGTTCAATGGCGAAACATGTCTTTTTACGTTGTAAGATCCAGAAATGTTTAAGTTCATATCTCAAATTAAATTGATCATTTAACTTACAGATATTTTCTTCGGAACTATATATATATATATATATATATATATATATATATATATATATATATATATATATATATATATATATATATATATATATATATATGTATATATATAATGTAAATCAAGAACAATATAATAATTGATAAGGTTTAAAGTTATATTTACACTATGTCCAGACAATCTGGGATGACATCACCATCGTTCTAGCGTTTTTCATTTTTTGTAACATTACATGTAGACGATGGCAGATGTCGTTATTCCAAAATATATCAAATATATATATATATATGTCAATCACTTTATTTTGCCAGTGAGCTCGTCCGTCCTTTCGGTATCATCCGACCGTGTCTGTGGTGACGCTGTTGCTATATTTGTATTTTTTTATTTTAACTGACGTAGACCTTTTTCAAATTATAGTGATATTTTGAAAGTTTGTTTCATACATAAATGGATCAAATGCATCGTTAAGGATAGGATGTGTTTTAAAAATTTATTTGGGGTAACAATATGTTTACAATCAATCTCACAAGGCATGAATGGAAGGATCTCCCAAATGAGATTAACCACTATTAATGCAATTGTTTTTAATATACCAAAAAGATGAATAAATGTCGAAAACAATGATTCTTATAAAGGATACAGAGATAATTTGAAAGAAAGGTGTAGAAAGCACGGTATTCCTACCTTTTGCGACGAAAGTGAATTACAGTAAATCTTTAAGCAACCACCAGTCATTTAATATTTTACGTTTACAGCTATTAAATACACGATTATAATCTTGTTACCAGTAATTTTCCATAAATGTATTATTTAGTAAGTAGTTAAAGGTTAATCACTCAAAATTTATGTTTGTTGTACATACTCTTGTTCGTTTGTATTTGTAGGTCATGCCATGACAAACCTCATTGAATATCTCGGATCGGAAACAATACATAGCCATAGCTCTTCACAGTATGATAGTTGGAGTGCTCGCAGGGCAATCGATGAAGATTTCGGATCTTGTGACTGTGAACTTTGTGATTGCTGTTTTGGAAGTATCAACGAAGCCGAAGCATGGCTAAGTATAGATCTTGGACGTCGACACCCAATTAGCACGATTAAGCTCTACGCGGCTAGTGAGGGTATGATTCACTTATGTTGACCGAAAGTATTGGTTAAGTTGACCTGTTAAATGCTTTTGACTCTTTTGATAATACGTCCACTTATATTAACAATCCATTTACAAACGTTTGTTTTTCGTTTCTGAAATATTGATTCAAGAAATACATCTGTTGTTTTATTGCTCACAAACTTCGTTCGTTTGTTATGTTGCATTAAGCAGTTTATTCAAATTATGTCTTCCTTGCTAAATTTGGCCCCCATGCTACATTGCAATGAAATACAAACAAAAAGGAACAACAAGAAGAGAGCAATAACATCCCGTTTAAGTTAGGCTGTAATATTAACTATATAGTCTCTGATCTGATTTGCCTTAATAGTTAATATAGCCTGTTTGTGTAACAACGACTTCTTCGTAGATTTAAGAAGAGTAATAAGTTTTAACATACTAGGTCGTGTTCGATAAAAATTAGGTATATAATGATCTCTTAAGTGTTTATATCTATCACATATCAGTACAAAAAGATATTCATCTTCAATGTCATTCAATGAACATACATCACATGAGGATAATCTTAATTTACTAAACGCTTATAGAGTATAATACTGACCACTCTGTTTCAAAAAATCTTGTTCATGTTCAGGAAGCATTGACATCAATGAGCAAGTGTTGAGAGATAACAAACCAACTGTACACTAACAAATCATCTTTCTTTGTCAGAAATCAGCTATCGTCATCTCGAAGGGTTTAAAATATACTTTGCTGATAACGATCGATCAATCAATTCTTCGATTGACGACCTGAAAGATTTTATGGCGTATGAGGACAAACATACAACATACCGCAGCAACGTTCACGTAATAAATTTTAATAAAGTGCATTGTGCAAGACAAATCACAGTGCTGCGACATGGGACGCTTACTATCTGTGAAATCCTTGTTTATAGCAAAGGTAAATGCATGTGAAAAAAGGTGTATTCACAAAATATTTATGCAACAAATATATCAAAATTAATTAATATTTTCAGTGTATACCCAAAAATATATCCATAATACTATATTATCGTTATTTGTTTTGGTAACTGTCATTTTTGTGCAGTTTTTTTGTGTCCATTTATGTTATGAATATTAACGTTTCATTTTTCTGTGACTGCATGCATCCCTATAGAAATACCCGCTACTGGCAAATCGTCATCGCATAAGCGTTGTCCGCTATTTATTTGTCCATCAGTATCTTATTCATCTTAATCTGTTTGATCTGTTAATTGCTTTTTTCAAAGAGTAGGTAAATACATTGCATTTCGTATCTGATGTTTCATTGTTTTACAGACAGTGACTTGCATACTGTGAACTGTTCACCTTTGGGTAACACATTTGCAGAAAACAAGACATTTAAAGGTAAGTGACATGACAAGTAAGTTTAACACAAACGTCATATGAACTTATCTTTGTGTTGCGTTAAGCATCTCACATTTTTTCGAAATGTTCCAATTGGGTTTATGTTGGTCTGGCTGCTGTTATAAATATGTTCTGAAATGAATGTGTTTGGAGACTTATACTGTCTACATTTCATAATAATTAAATGAGTGGACGAGACAAATTTAAATTTCTTAAAACAGGTATATCATGATTGGCTTTCTTGAGGTGGAAAGGGCACCTAGTTGTCCTATTGGAACACTGTCAACGAAGGCTGTTAATACTATATAGCTAAAGATTTAACCATTCTGTAGCCACCAAAACAGTCATGTTCCTGGTTTCTCGACCGGCCCTATATTATTTCCCCTCCCCCCGAACTTAAAGTGTTGGAAGTAAAGTATCCACATTTCACTTTCCCGTCAATTTCATGCATACATTAGGTGTAATCGTAGGTAGACATTTGTGCTTTATCAATAATGGTTTGAACTTCTTTGGTTGTAAGGTGTATCTGTAATTTTATTATAGTGAATATGCCATAACTGAACAAGACTATTGCATATTTATTTGTTGTAGATGGAGCTACAGTCAACGTGTTACTCATTGCAAGCGTCGCAGCTGGCTTGTTTGTGGCTACATGCATTGCAGCAGTGTCCGTCTTTATATTCTTCAAGCACAAGCACCACAAATTATTGCAGTACGAATGTTTGAATGTTTAACACTGTTATTATGTCACATAAAATCAATCAATTCGATGTAACATTTTAGTATCTACGTTCATTTCCTACCAATGGGATCGGCGGACGGGTTGATAATCGTTTAGAAAGCTTTTTCAGCTACCGACGAAAACGACCGCCCAAGTTCCAATTAGTCATAATTTTGTTATTCAGTTATTTGCGCATGCGCTCTGGCTAAGTATAGCGACATTGAAGGCACAATGTACTAGTTAAAACATATCAAAACAGGGAAATAAAACCTAAATGATTAAGAAGGACGGAGCAAGCGAGTCTTTCTTAGTCATTAAGACTTTATAAAAGGGTTCAAACTGAATTAGATTATAACCCGATTTCAGCATGCGGAGTACTATTATTATGACGTCCTGTCTGTTATTTTTTAAAACTGCAATTCTTTCATAATTCACATTTAACCATGGAACTTAATGAAAGCCTTAAAGCGATCAAATTGGCAGGAAATGTAAGTTGATCTAAGATATTATGTCTTGAATTGAAAATGTTGTTTTAATATTGTTAAAAACAGAGAACAAACAATTTGTACCAAGAACTTCAGTATATTTAAAAAGCCTGTCTTGTCATCGCATGTCAACATTTTTTTATTTTAGATTAACTGCATCAATGGAACAAAACGGTACGTTATGGTTAGAGGTCATAAATAGACAGTAAAACATCACGGGAACTTTGAAGCGTTAAATACAAACTAACTCTGTTGAATACAATTGTAATATATTCACACTGATTTTGCTTGGAAAAAACCCTTTGTAACTTTTGGAAATGTTTCATATTTTTCAACTTAAAATAAAATTCATTTTACAATAAATCAATTCGATTGGGATTTGAAATTAAGTGTATGTAATTTGTTGACGACGAGTTAGGCTTTGCATTGTTATTCAAAACAGGTTCAGTAAGTTCGGGTGATTACGATGAATTGACAATTGATTTAGAAACTGAGTGTACTAGGGAATCTACATTAAACTCTCAGTACCACCTACCTGACGACGACAACGACGCGATCCCATGCGGTGGAGGCAGTGCGATTTCTGTCGTCGGCGGAATATTAGACAATGACCATTATGACAGTATAAACAGCGATCTCCATACACCGCAGTTATATATAGAAGACGGAAGCGACTCTAGTTACGAATTTGGCCGGATTTCACAGAACTGTGAAACTCACAATGAACACTCTACAGACCAATAGTGTATAGATTCTACAGACCAATAGTGTATATATTCTACGAACCAATAGTGTATATATTCTACAGACCAATAGTGTATAGATCCTACAGACCAATAGTGTATAGATTCTACAGACCAATAGTGTATAGATTCTACAGACCAAGAGTGTATTGATTCTACTGACCAATAGTGTATAGATTCTACAGACCAATAGTGTATAGATTCTACAGACCAATAGTGTATAGATTCTACGGACCAATAGTGTATAGATTATACAGGCCAATAGCGTATAGATTCTACAGAACAACAGTGTATATATTTTACAGAACAATAGTGTATATATTTTACAGAAAAATAGTGTATAGATTCTACAGACCAATAGTGTATAGATTCTACAGAACAACAGTGTATAGATTCTACAGACCAACAGTGTATAGATTCTACAGACCAACAGTGTATATATTCTACAGAACAACAGTGTATATATTCTACAGAACAACAGTGTATATATTCTACAGAACAACAGTGTATATATTCTACAGAACAACAGTGTATAGATTTTACAGAACAATAGTGTATAGATTCTACAGGCCAATAGCTTATAGATTCTACAGACCAATAGTGTATAGATTCTACGGACCAATAGTGTATAGATTCTACAGACCAATAGTGTATAGATTCTACAGAACAACAGTGTATAGATTCTACAGACCAATAGTGTATAGATTCTACAGACCATTAGTGTATAGATTCTACGGACCAATAGTGTATAGATTCTACAGACCAATAGTGTATAGATTCTACAGACCAATAGTGTATAGATTCTACGGACCAATAGTGTATAGATTCTACAGACCAATAGTGTATAGATTCTACAGAACAACAGTGTATATATTTTACAGAACAATAGTGTATATATTTTACAGAAAAATAGTGTATAGATTCTACAGACCAATAGTGTATAGATTCTACACACCAATAGTGTATAGATTCTACAGACCAATAGTGTATAGATTCTACAGACCAACAGTGTATAGATTCTACAGACCAATGGTGTATATATTCTACAGAACAACAGTGTATATATTCTACAGAACAACAGTGTATATATTCTACAGAAAAACAGTGTATATATTCTACAGAACAACAGTGTATATATTCTACAGAACAATAGTGTATAGATTTTACAGAACAATAGTGTATAGATTCTACAGGCCAATAGTTTATAGATTCTACAGACCAATAGTGTATAGATTCTACAGACCAATAGTGTATAGATTCTACAGGCCAATAGTGTATAGATTCTACAGACCAATAGTGTATAGATTCTACAGGCCAATAGTGTATAGATTCTACAGACCAATAGTGTATAGATTCTACAGAACAATTGTGTATAGATTCTACAGAACAACAGTGTATATATTTTACAGACCAATAGTGTATAGATTCTACAGACCAATAGTGTATAGATTCTACAGGCCAATAGTGTATAGATTCTACAGACCAATAGTGTATAGATTCTACAGAACAACAGTGTATATATTTTACAGACCAATAGTGTATAGATTCTACAGACCAATAGTGTATATATTCTACAGAACAACAGTGTATATATTTTACAGACCAATAGTGTATAGATTATACAGACCAATAGTGTATATATTCTACAGACCAACAGTGTATAGATTCTACAGAACAATAGTGTATAGATTCTACAGGCCAATAGTGTATAGATTCTACAGACCAATAGTGTATAGATTCTACAGACCAATAGTGTATAGATTCTACAGAACAACAGTGTATATATTCTACAGAACAACAGTGTATATATTCTACAGAACAACAGTGTATATATTCTACAGAACAATAGTGTATAGATTTTACAGAATAATAGTGTATAGATTCTACAGGCCAATAGTTTATAGATTCTACAGACCAATAGTGTATAGATTCTACACACCAATAGTGTATAGATTCTACAGGCCAATAGTGTATAGATTCTACAGGCCAATAGTGTATAGATTCTACAGAACAATAGTGTATAGATTCTACAGAACAACAGTGTATATATTCTACAGAACAATAGTGTATAGATTTTACAGAACAATAGTGTATAGATTTTACAGAACAATAGTTTATAGATTCTACAGACCAATAGTGTATAGATTCTACACACCAATAGTGTATAGATTCTACAGGCCAATAGTGTATAGATTATACAGACCATTAGTGTATAGATTCTACAGACCAATAGTGTATAGATTCTACGGACCATTAGTGTATAGATTCTACAGGCCAATAGTGTATAGATTCTACAGGCCAATAGTTTATAGATTCTACAGACCAATAGTGTATAGATTCTACAGACCAATAGTGTATAGATTCTACAGAACAATAGTGTATAGATTCTACAGAACAACAGTGTATATATTTTACAGACCAATAGTGTATAGATTCTACAGACCAATAGTGTATAGATTCTACAGAACAACAGTGTATATATTTTACAGACCAATAGTGTATAGATTATACAGACCAATGGTGTATATATTCTACAGAACAATTGTGTATAGATTCTACAGAACAATAGTGTATAGATTCTACAGAACAATAGTGTGTAGATTCTACAGACCAATAGTGTATAGATTATACAGAACAATTGTGTATAGATTCTACAGAACAACAGTGTATATATTTTACAGAACAATTGTGTATAGATTCTACAGAACAACAGTGTATATATTTTACAGACCAATAGTTTATAGATTATACAGACCAATAGTGTATATATTCTACAGAACAATAGTGTATATATTCTACAGACCAATCGTGTAAAGATTCTACAGACAAATATTGTATAGGTTCTCCACAAATAACAAAATGCTGGAGTTTAATCAGTCGCAGGGTTCAGTCATCAAATATAATTGCCTTAGTATGTTGTAAATAGGTAAAGTTGTTGATGTTTCATAATGATGTTATTATACGAAAATGTGTTGCACATTTTGTCCTACATAAAGAGCATTCGTTGATATTATACCTATTTTACAATATTTCTTTATATTTTACAATTCTTCACCAGATTTCACAATGTTCGACACTATTTCACAATATTTCACAATAGTAATGAAACAATTATCGAGTACAATCAATAAATCGTCGCTGACAATGCTGTGTCGGCGACAATCGATAGTGGTTGTCCTAAATTGATGTCGCTAATGTTACATCCGGTAACTGCGTATTTCTTTTGTTTTTTGGTAAAAGTTGAGTAAATGTCATATTTTCTTTCAGGTAAATTCTCGTTGAGTTCATTTTAACAAGGGAGGTCATTCTCTTACACAAATGCGGTGAATGTAAACACTTCTTCTTAAAAACGTACAAACTCTCCCAAATTTGTTTTTAGTTGTTTATATATTTTATAAAACCTTCTTCAATAACAGTGTGTGTATACCACGTGATAAATGTCGTCATATATGCTACGTCGGAGGGCAACATTTTGCCTAAAATGAAGACTTAAATCAAAGATAACTTTTCTTTACAACACCATTTTAAATGAAACAAAGGGCAGTCTATGCCGCTTAAAGAGCCCCGCATTTGTTTTATTATCGACATTTGATAAAGTCATTAGTTTCATCAAACACTTCGACAAACCTGTTTCCAAAATCATGTTTTGACAGTGCTCCGTCAGGCGGCCGTAGGGTGCAAAGGTTTGTCGAAGTGTTTAAAGAAATTAAACTCCCAATCAAACTCTGGTGAAAGACCGAAGGCAGGGTTCCGTAAGCGGCGTCGACTGCGCTTTGTTTCATTTGAAATGGTGAAGAAATAGTGAAGTTATCTTTGTTTAAAGTCTTTTTTCAAATCAAAATATTGCCTTCCGACGTAGCATTTATGACGCAATTTATCACGTGGTATACACACACTGAATAACATGTCTCTATGGTGTAGTGGGTCCGGTCTTACCTGCAAATACCGGAGATCCCGACTCGATGCATTCTGTTTTTGAAACCTTTTTGGTATCGTTTGTAATTAACTAATTTACTTTTTTTGTGAAAGTTTTATGAAAATAACACATTCTAATGAAATGTTCAATATAACAGGTTATTGAATGTTAAGCTGGTTCACATATATTTACTATGCTTTTACATGGATGCTAAGATAACCTACTTGATGAGGTGTGCATCATTTGCAATTGATGTGCAATTATTAAGTATTTGTTGTGTTGTAATTTTTTACGTTAAGTTATTAAAGACAGAAAAAGGTTATGGAAATTTACTTACTGTTGCAAAAAGCATGACAATAGCATCACACGTACTGATTCCAGGTTTAACTATTTACATGATCATGAAGATACTATGTATAAAGAATGTATTTCTTACTGATATTATGAACTTTCGATTATTGTCCGATAGTAAATCTAAATGCTTGGTCCGATTCTATTCGATTATCGATAGCAAATGGAGTCCGATTTTCAAACACAATATTCCACAACATTTCAAGGTGCTATCTAGCTTTTTTATGCCTTTTCAAGTTCGCTTTACTACAAAAATTGTTTTTGTAATCAATTATAATCTAACAAGCTGTTTGGCACGGTGTCTTTTTACAACTAATATGACTTCACCACAGGGTTCAAGAGATGTTAAAACGTTCACCTGTAGCACGCTTAAAATATGCTTTTTACTTATAAAGGTGTCTTTTTTATAATCCCTAGTATATCATGCTAAATGCGACTGGTTTTTGTTGGTTAACGTTACCAATTATCTTATTATATTAAAGTGACACTCTTATTCAAACTGAACACATACACATGTATAACAAACATATATTTTGACTGATAAGCCTTAAACTACTTACTAAATAATGCATATATGGAAAATATTTTCTGCTGATAACAAGATTGTAACCTTAAATTTAATAGCGGAAAACGCTAAAATATTAAATGATTGGTGAATGCTGAAATATTTACTGTGCTCTACTATAGTCTCATAATGTAGAAATACCGTGTTTTATGCTCATTTCATTCAAATTAAACTCGGTATCATTCATAATAACCATTTTTTTCTGACTTTTATGAAACCATTTTGGAATTTTAAAACAATATTATCAATTGTGGTAAATCTTATTTGGGAGTAAGAGTGGCTCTTTAACAATATCAGTATGAAATGTCAGCAATGTGTTGCACAGACATTACTTATATACTTAAGTTAATACATGTATTTTCATATTGTTCAAATTAAATCATTTTTGGCTTTTGAATAAAGAAAAACTTGAATACAGCACGTGATTGACCACGTAATCACCTATACACCAGCAAATTTGCGATTAACTACTGTTATAAACTGTTTTTGTTATGTTTCGTAATGCACATGCTACATACACGTGCACATGTAAATTTGGATGATCAGTTTGTCGGCAGTTGTGAAAAGTGTAGTGTTCACATTCAAATGATCTGGATATAACATATCGAGAACAATCATGGGACGTCGCCAAAGCTTATCGTCAGATGACAGAAATATCGCTTCAGGATTAATTGAAGCTAAGTTAAGTGCAGCTGACTTCGTATTTCGTTTTGATGTTCATGAACGGACTGTTTTTCGTCTGCAAGTACGTTTTCAAGTCAGTCAGTCAGGGAGATCGCGTAAACCGACGCAACGCAAAGATATACGTGGTATATTGTGAGATCATCTCGGCGTCATAGTTTTATGGTCACCAAAAGCTTTTTAATCGACTTAGAACTACCAGAGGAAGCAGCATTTCGGTTTTCATGGCCCGTAATCGTCTGAAGGCCGAGCGACTTTGTGCGCGTCGTCCTTACGTCGGCATTCCGTTGACTGTGCGTCATATTGCAGCACGTCTAAAATGGGCACGCCAAGATGTTGGCTAGACTAGAAGGCATTACAACCGGATCGTCTTCACAGATAAATCGAAGTTTAATCTACAAGTGGCAGATGGCAGGCTGCATGTATGGAGACGTAAGGGTGAACGGCTGCACCTTGTTTACGTCATCCAACGTTACAGGTACGCTGGTTGTATGATAATGAGTGTGATTTCTCACGGTAGGAAAACATAACTTAAAACATTACGTGGTAATCTAAATGCTGTTCGCTATTGTGATGAAATCACTGTTCCCGTCATCGTACCGTACATAGCCAACCGTCATGCTGACGTTTTACAGCAGGATAACGCTGCCACACTGCACGTTGCACACAAAAAGTTTCGGCGGCACATAACATTGGTTATTTTGATTGGCCTGCAAAATCACATGATTTCTCATCGCTCGAGCATAAGTGGGACTACCTAGGACGTAAAGTTCGCACCTGAAACGACATCAACATCGTGGTGGACATTGAGCGGGCTTTGCAAGAAAAATGGACGAGAGCATCACTTCATGTTATAACAACACTAACACTATGATACGTCGGTGTATAGCTGCAATTGAGACAAAGGGTGACCATACGAGCTATTGACTTTGGCAGAATCTTTCATTCAGATAAGAAGTGTAAAATACGGGAGTTAGTATTCTCTGTTTATATTGTTAACAAATGTTAGATATTAAATAAACAATGTTGTAGGTCTATTGGTTCAACTTTATATTTTTATTTCCCAAAACTATTGTACAATGTATAAGTACTAACTCAACTTCTTCTTCCGAGCATATATGCAAGATTAATCATCTTACTTATACTCATTTTCGTTAATTTCTAGTTGATAAGAATGTTAGGTGCCGGTTAAAAGAGTTGTTCAGTGTATACAGATCGTGGACCAAACTTTCAATGCATTTAAGGGTCTGTTTCACGTATTGGCACCAAAAAAAGTTTTTTTCTGTAACGAATCTCAGGACAATTATCTAATAGAATGTGTTACGCTTTGATATCATAATTGTAAAAAAAAGTACCAAAATGTTAAAAAAAAATATGTGTCGGAGACCGGGTTCGAACCTGTGTCGCCAAAATTGCAGTCCAGCGTCGTACTGACTGAGCTACGAAGGCCTACTCTAATCGGGTGACATAATTAAGCTATACATCAACCTCGGTAATATCACGTGATAACACCGACTAGCCAATCACGCATAAGGAATTAATTCTACCTGGTAGATATACCCAGTAATCTTTTTTAAAGGAAAATACGAAATAACTGCTAAACTTAAATAAATTGTAAACTATGTGGTACTTCAGTTAGTAAGTTTCAATGCATTGTACACATCGATGCCAAGTTTATGTTAGTTTTCGATAATTTTCTTCTTTTTTTCGCTATTTTATCATACGTGAAACAGCCCCTTTAAAACAATGGGTCGCGTTAAACACTCAGTTCTGTAGATCCAAGGTCAAGGACAACTACATCTGTCTATTATTACAATGTGGCGTATGCAACTAATTGCTGTGTCCGTTCTGCATCTTCAGCAGTACTTTTCTCCCACCTCAGATAAGCAGATCCAATAATTTAACCATGCTAGAAATTCTTATCTTGCCCACGGGCGAAGATAAAATACCCGTATGGAACTCCTTTTTTATGGTCATCACATTGTCATTACCTCTATTGTTGAAGACTGTCGTCTGTAGCAGCAAGGAAACCTTGTCTTGTGGCAATATTTAGCATGCCAATTAATTATTTCTCGCTTCAAATGTCACCATAAAACAATTTCCACACACCTTTCAAGAAATAATGCTTCACTCACCTAAGAACTATTTAAAGACCGATTTGACTATAAACATTTTAATCTGAATCACTGCGCGCATGTCCATGACAACCACGAATTATCACATATCCGTACGCACTTATTTTTACTATGCACAAAAGAGTCCCAGTAAAAAATACATTTTTACTTAATTTTGTTTAACTGAGGTGGAAGAAAAGGCATCTACCATAGCCGCTCGTGTAAGATAGGTTCATCCCAACTCTCGCGCAGGTTGTTTTGCGGAAACTCGGTAAACCTTATTTCCGCAAAACACCCTACGCTCGGGTCGGAATGAACCTTTCTTACACTCTCGGCCATGGAAGATACTTATAATCCTTATATAATGCAACTAGGAACCAATGTTGGAAATTGAAGCAGAAACTTAAACTCAAAAACAGCAATTTTCACGACGCTACTCTCTCAATGAATTATAAGAAACGTTCTTAATTATTTTATTTTCTAAAGAGAAGTCAATTTCGAGTGTTTTTCAATTTATTTTGAATTTCAAACTATAAACAAAACGACACAATATTATGTGAACAAAATATAGATATTAAACATAATTTTGTAAATGCAAACTAGTAAATGCTGGGGTCAAACGCGGGCGGGAGAAGGACGGTATCGATGACGTGGATGACGCCATTTGTGACGGCGAGGTCGGCTTCTTCTACTGTAGCGTCATTAACCATCACCTTGCCTGGAAAGGAATATCATGATTACACTTGAATAGTTCGGTATTTTAAGCAAATTCATAATAATAAAGGTAAAAAAGAGTATGAGAGTAAAGTAATTCAGATTTGAAATTTACAATTAACCAGGTACCAGTTGTCATTCTATAAATTGTTAACAGATTTCAGCACATGGTGTGGCTATATACAGTTTGGGTACAACAAGTTAATAAAATCATAATGATTTCATCCAGTTTGATCGCAATTTGAATCTACATTCACAACAATGAAGACACATAGTTGTTGATATGGTTTAAGCAATAGAACCACCAGGAATGAGCTCCGTATATTGGTAAACTCTGCGTATTGTTAGGTAGATATCACTTACCTCCATCAATTTTAATGTTGACAGCCTTTCCCTCGACCGTTTTGGGCATCATCCCATTGGACAGACTGGCGCTCCAGTACGTGCCACTGACAACGTGGTATGTCAAAACGTCAGTGAGTGCCGTTACGTTAGCCAACAGTTTGTTCAATACGTCAGCTGGTATCTTGGCAAAAGCGGCGTTTGTTGGAGCAAAGAGTGTGAAGGGGCCTCCAGCCAGTGTGCTTACTAGGTTTGCTGCCTTCACAGCTGTAAATACGTACAAACGAACCTATTGAAAGGTAGTGTACAAATACAAAAATACTATGTTTAGTTCCAGATTTATGTTCGTGTTACCTTTTTCCACGGTCAAATCATTAATTATCCATACATCATATTTTACAGCAAGTATATGTACCACTAAACACTTTGCGAATTAAAGAGTTACAAAAAATATTTTATCAGACTTTGAGACCCGTAGTTTAAACTGCTAGTTATGCATAACAAAAGATTAACAATGAACGACAGTCTGATTTGGAATGTGGAAAAATACACCAGCGGGTTATCTGACCTATGTAAGAATGAAACTGTTGCACATGTTACAAGTATCCAAGTGATCCGTTGCATGTCAATATCGGAGAAAAAAGAATAGAACCAAAATAATACACCAGAATCATATTAGACTTAACATAGCCCCACCCAAATCCTTCTATCCTCCATTTATACCACAGTTCGATTCTAACGGAGGCATGTCCATAGTTGCGCACCTATAATTTTGCACTTCTGACGCCAAATCCAGGCCCTGTATTCACATACGTTCTGAGTAAGAGCTTGTAACTCAGACTCAAAAAAGCTAAATTTTAATTCTGTAGTAAAATTGTCATTACAGGAGACATTATGGTCGAAGGTGGTGTATCTGTTACAAATACTCTATCCCACAATCAGGCACACACCTTTGGCCGAAATTAGTTACATACAATGTAAAAGACATTTTGAAACAAGAATTCAAGTTTTCTGAGCCCGAATGTCAAACTCAGACTGAAGAAGTTAGTAAATACAGCCCCTGGATCCGCTCCTGATACAATATATTATATCCAAACAACTCACTTCTCAAAAGAAATATCAGACTCGTTATCCCCTTTCTACTCACCTGTAAGAAGGGTAGAGAAGCGAGCACTTTGTTTGGTGACCTCCGTGGGGATGTCTTCGAACGGAATTGGGAACATGACACGGTCGACGACGTGGATCACTCCGTTAGAGGCGTTCTGGTTAGGCAACACAACTGGGCTCCCATCGGCAGTGATCAGCTGAATTAGTTTAACATATGTAAATATATGCATGTCATTTATTGCAAATGAAGGCTAAAGTAGACCACGGTAAATCTTTTAGCATTCACCAATCATTTAATATTTTTGCGCTTTCCGCTATTAAATAAATGGTTACAATCTTGTTATCAGTAATTAATATTTTCCATGAAAGCATTTTCAGTAGGTAATTGAAGATATATCAGTCCTATTGTTTTTTATTATACATGTGTCTTTATTGATTTTGAATAACAGTATCACTTTAAAACGGCAAAAATAAAACACGAATGACCAAAGGTACAGAATTAACTTGGCAACCAATAAAAAAGCACCACCTGTCCGTTGTTATAGATGTTAAAGCGGATATCCAATGCCTTCCCATTCATCGTCAACAGGCTAGGCGCGGTCAGTTCGTTGCTGAGCTGGGAGGAGTAGACATTGCCTGAGACCACGTGATACTTGAGAACATCCGCCAACAGCTTCTTGTCACGCATGAGACGCTCCAGGATATTCTTAGGGAGTTTGGAGAATGCAGCGTTGGTTGGTCCGAATACCGTGAAAGGGCCTGGATAAGTGGAAGACGATTTAACATTAAACCACTAGCGCATCCATTACGGGGGGGGGGAGCGTCCATGTTTTCGACCAAAATGCACCATATCGGACAAAAAATCGTTAATTATTTTATGGGGGATTACCCCAAAGCCCCTTTCCAACACATTAAACAAAATATATTTCAGTTCTGAGGGAGGCTCGCAAGTCAAAATTTTACGCCCCTTAGGTACGCCCCCTTTAACGTCGGATTCTGGATCCGCCCCTGTAAACTGGTTCATGTGAGCTAACATTGCAATAAATTTCGCATTGTTCCAACTCATATGTCAATTCAAATTTTGATACATACTTCACAAATATAGTTAAGTTATTGAGGGGAAATAGTATGGCATGCATTAGCGATTCCTTTAACTGCAATTTTTTATGCATTAGATAAAAACAACTTCTAATACCTGCACCGGAAAGCGTCCCTGCAAGTCCTGCATCTGTAACTAGTTTTACCAACTCTGTGGCACCGAGTCTTGTCGCAAGTTCCGGTATCGTCTCCCCGTACACACATGCTGCAAGGCCGACTAGAATCAACCGCGCTATCATTTTGTGTATGTTAGTTTAAGATGGGATATCCGTGAACTTCAAAACCTACTTGGCACACTGGTTTCATAGTAAAGTGACCAGCGTTTTATACCATATCGTTGTGCTGGCAACACGTTTGTGCACATGTGAATTTGGAGAATCATTGGTACTCACGCGGCACAGGTATTTATTAACATTGGCATAACGTTATGACCTCTTCGAAAAATTATATAATTACTGAAGTGCATGGAGCTATCTTTGTATGTAGCATTCCTTAAAGGGACACGTTCACGTGCTTTATGTTTGCATCGAGTTTATTTAAAACTTTGATGAAACTAAGCCATTTTACATATTTTACACTAAACAGCAAATAGCAGATTATTGTGTTAAGAGTCTTTTGTAAATCCAAGGTAAAAAAAAATAAAACAGTCTAAAATAACGTTTCAAACACTTTTCTGCAAAATATAGCATTTTCTGTGACATTTTAAACACCTTTTTAACAAATACGATCTGGTTTTTAACGGTATACAGTGTTTAATCACTGAAACAAGCATTTACTCACATTTAACACTCAATTATTATTGTTCAATTTCTGCACATAAAACGCGTGAGCGAGTCTCTTTAAGTTCGCAGACATAACCTATCTAGGACATGAAGATAACAATACTGTTGAACCGACCGATGTCAAGACAGCACTGGAATGTGGGTTCAAGGCTGTTCACGTGTATTCATATAAGTGCGAGTGATCTTCGGCTTAAGTTCATATCAGTGTGGGACTTTTTAAAGGAAATGGCTCATTTGTTTATGTAGGCAACATTGTTTTCCAATTTGAGTTGTTTGACTGTCTTATACGAATAAATACCAACTTTCAACTGACAGATACCATTTTGGGTTATGAATTCAAGTCTAAAGTCAAAAGGTTTACTAACGCTTTTCGGCAAAATGGAACATTTCCTGACGCATTCTTGAATAATTGTCTGACCCTCTGTAACATGGACGAGTCCCTTTAATATTTGTTTACATTACATGTACGTACGTACCGTTTCTTTAAAGGGCTGAAGCGTACTTTATCTTAGCCTTGGAGAAAGGATTGGAAATTAATCTAGAACGTGCTTATATAAGCAATTTTGTTGTTGTGATCACTGGTAATAATAACTAGATCCTTAACAAATCGATATGTACCTCGATGACTTTGCTACGTTTGCCACGTCAAATATTACTTAACATGGCATGATTTGAGTCAACTGTTTGGCTTATCAGAATTAAGGCCACCGTCCTTATATACATAACACCCATTCGGTACCAAAAATACATGAAACGTTTTGTAACGGTTACGTTTCGGAAGCATAATTTGTCTATTCGAGAAATGTTGGTATTATAGTTTATATCCGTGCCATTATTTTATATCGAAATTGATTTTCGTAAATTAGAAAAGGAACATTCATTAATAACAAGTCAAATTCGGATTAAGTGACCTGATGAAAATTAACATAAAAGGAAATGATAATAAAAGCATGTATAAAATATGGATAGATACACAAACAAACCTGAATTTATTCTTGATTTTTATGAAAATAAATAGAAATAAGTCTTGTTACAAATCAGGAGTTTAGGTAATGAGGGTATTAATTAAAATAATTCAAGTTACACTCTTATCTAAAATCAATACATACATGTGTATAACAAACATCTATTTTGATTGATAAACTTTAAACAACTTACTAAATAATGCATTTATAGAAAATATTAATTACTGATAAGACGATTGTAACCATGTATTTAATAGCTGAAAACGCACAAATATTAAATGACTTGTGTGTCCTTAAAGATTAACTGTGATCAACTACTAAATCATAAGGTAGAAATAATTTGTTTTCTGCACCTTTTATTCAAATTAAACGCGGTATCCTTCATAAGAACCATTGTTTACGATATGTATATATCTTTTTCAGTAAATTAAAACAATTGAATAAATTGTGGTACATCTTATTTGGGAGTAAGATTGTATCTTTAAACGTTAGGCATATACAACATATCATAACATTTCAGTAGAAAACAATCCTTCGATACAGAACATACATCAATTTCTTTTTTGTAATTGGTTTCGGATACAATTGAAAGGCTTGTAATATAATACTGAGACAAAAAGCGATTAAAAAACTTTTTTCGTGTTTGAGCATTTCTTGCAATTAACATGCAGTTAATCTGTTTATTAATAACACAAATAGCTAGGTATGTAAACGGATGCATGCGTACAATGATTATTTTTGTTTTAAATGGATAATATTTTATGCTTAAAAGCATTAGAATCTACCACTTCGAATTATCGAATAATTGTATAAGCATTGTCAAGTTTATACCTGGTATGATAAACTAGAAGTATATAAGGCACTATTACACATGATGCAAACGAAGCTAACAACATATATTAAAGTATGTAACGTTAGTCAATGTTTGATTACATGTTAGCGATACAATAATACTGTCAGTCTGGCGTCAATTATTTTACCCGACATTTGTTTAGTATTTAAACAAGGGATTGGTATATTCTATACAATGCTGTCTCTCTCTTGAACTTGATGACTTATTGCTATATTTCGGATCATCACTGATAGCAGCAACAGGTCTTTGCATATACATGACGTCATCCTTATCACGTGGTACATGACGTAATTCTTGCAGCTCTTCCCGATGTCGCAATTGTTTCTGTGAAGTTCTGTTTCTGTCGCATGCATCATTAGACGCTCTGTTGAGTTTGCTATATTTTCGTTTGTGCTGTTTTGAATTAATTTCATCAGGAAGTTCTACTGGTTCCTTCTCGATAACTTTATTTTTTCCGTCGAAACATCTAGAACAAATAATAATGAACAATTTGAAAGATATGCACCGTTTAAGGACATGCCTACTTTTGATTCAGAACAAGTCAAACTGAGCTTAATCTAGGTAACAGTGAGGTACAAGTATACATCATAATTTCAGTTGTTTTTGTTTGCACGTGTCGTTCGGTCCGTCGGTCGGTAGACAAAATCTTGTCCGATTGATAACTTGAGTAATCAGCTCTACAACTAGCCCTTGGTACGGAGGTTGGTCATGACCAGCAAATGAACCCCTATTGACTTTGAAGTCAGTAGGTTAAAGGTCACAGACGAGGTGACCTTGACACAAGCAACTTGCCCAATTGATTTCTTGAATACGATTAGGTATATGGTCCCCAGATTTGGTAGGGAGGTTGGTCATGTCCTTCAAATGACCCTTATTTATTTTGATTTTGGTCATGGTCTATAGATTCATATTGTACACCCCTATCAACAGCTGAAAGGTCAAGTTCACCAGAATGACCACAGTCGTGGACATCTTTCAAAACATATTTCTTATATTACAATGATTAATAAAAAATGCTTGAAAGTTGCAAAGAAAATGGCCATGTTATAATTATTATAAATCTATTGGTTACCACGTTAATTGGCCTGTTAGCAGCTTTCTATTAAATTTGCACAGCCCAAATGAATAACTCTATATTATGCATTTAACTAATGGAAGACGCAAACATTTTTTACTGGATACTATAACCCATCAACTCCTATAACATCATTTATAATCCGTCAATAACAATACCCACAAATCTACTACTCGGAAGGGATGTGGGTCGTAACCTTAAATTTCATAGACATTCAATGCGAAATGACTAACTGCCTGCCATTAGGAGGGCAAAAATGTTTTTTAACTAACAGCTCAGGGGCGGTATTCATATCTAAAGTCATTTCTTAACTTAAGTCACTTTCCTAATTGTAATATCTCTTTAGTCATAAAAAAATAAAAAATAAGATTAGAATTACATTATTTCTATTGACCTTATTGAAAAAACAACAACATATTTTAATGTTAAAAACACTTATACATTTATTTTCATTTGATTTTGAAAATTTTAAGAAATTTACCTAAGTTAGGATATGCCTTAAGAACATTTATGAATACTGCCCCTGGTCTTTGTAGGTATTTGTCCGTTTAAAATCGAATTATAGTATTCTTACCCGCACAAAATACAGATGCTCACTACCATACCACAAAGAGCAATTAAAAGACCAAGCCCAATACCGGACAATGCAATCTTGTATTTGTCCATCAAACCTAAAACCTTCTGGAAAAAAGAAAACATTATTTATAAGTTAACATTTTATTTATTTTATTTACATTTCAAACGTTTAAAGAAACGAAGTTTTAAATCAGATGTTAAATGTGATATTTGTGTAAGAGGTATCATTTTCACAAACATAACAGGTGGTAAAAATAAACTTTACATTTTAGGAGTCATTCAACCCTAGCTACCACGTGCATACATTTAAAACAAATAAAAAGTGACGTAAATTATCGAGGAAGATGATTAGTCATTTAAATTGAATTTGAATGCAACAAAATGTGATAAAAAGCGAACCTCCCAAGAAGAAGCTGTGTTCTTTGTTCCGACGTCTGTATCCTTACGCAGCACTTCTGTTAACGGTAAAGTAGCAAATAGTCTCTCTAGTTCATCTTTAGACAAGGGCTTATCATCACACACGATGCCGACTCTCAAACTTCTGTAAGTAACGCGAAGGACTTGATAAATCATCACAACAAGTCATTCATTAATTTCTTATTTTATTTAAACTAATCTTTATTGTGTAAGATTTTCATTTATTTACTTTCAAAAAGAGTAAATACAACACAATTCAACATCGTTTCAGCAACATCCTGTCGACCTCTCCCTAGAACAACTACTAACACCTTCTCAACAACATCTTTCGACTTGCCTGCAAAACACCTACTAAAATCTTTTCATTATATGATGAATGAATGAATGAATGAATGAATGAATGAATGAATGAATGAATGAATGAATGAATGAATGAATGAATGAATGAATGAATGGATGGATGGATGGATGGATGGATGGATGGACGGACGGACGGACGGACGGACGGACGGACGGACGGATGGATGAATGAATAAAAAATAAATAAATAAATAAATAAATAAATAAATAAATAAATAAATAAATAAATAAATAAATAAATTAATTAATTAATTAATTAATTAATTAATTAATTAAATAAATAAATAAATAAGAAAGAAAGAAAGAAAGAAAGAAAGAAAGAAAGAAAGAAAGAAAGAAAGAAAGAAAGAAAGAAAGAAAGAAATAAAGAAATACAAGAATTACTATTTATATCTTTTCAACAACATAGACGTCCTCCCAAACAACTTTTAACATCGTTGCAATAACATCCTTAAATCTCCTCCCTAAAACAACCATTAACATATTTTCAACAATAAATAATGTCTTCTTTCAACCCAAATTATCTCATTACAGATTAAAGACTTTTCAGCCAAATCAAAGAAACTTTTGCTATTTTTTAAGGACATGAAAACCATGACATACCCAGAATCTTCAGTGCGTTCAAGAGCCATCTGAACTGAACCACACTGCAAACCATTTGTCTTGTTCAATAAAAGTGGGTATGATGTTCTGATTTCTTCAATTTGTTCTTCCAGCAATGTGTTCTCAGATGAAACTGGATCAATGAAAAAATAAACAAAAAAACTTATCGTGAGAATGATATTTTTTTCGAGTTAAATAATGTCAATGAAAGTACCGACCCGTTATTTAACAACTATTCTATCAAGCTGAGCAAACCGTCTTACATTGTTTAGAATACAACATATGCACGTTTACTACGAGTTTTTTTTCTACATTGTGAAACATACTACTACATCAATATGTTTTTTTCGATGTTTACATTAACGTGGAATTATTCTGACCCAATTAAATAAAAATACAGTCGAACCTCGTTGGCTCGAACTCCCAGGGACCGGCGAAAATACCTCGATCCTCGAAAAACTCGAGCCAAGCGGAAATGTTTACATTAAATTTAAAGAGATCGGTCGATTACATCTAGTACGAGCCAACAAGGAATACGAACCAAGCGAGTTCGAGCCAACGGGGTTAGACTGTAAGTGTATGCTAAATAAAGCAAGTGGAAGGAACTGAAATGGTAAACATTCGCTTCAGAATTCTCATTCTCTCTACCGGTCAAAGTATGTTACATTACTACTTTATATTTTGCCATTTTATAATATTTACACCTCAACTTCCATTCCTTAAATGAACGTCATTTCCGCAATTGCGTTCATCAATCGATGAACGCTACATCTTCGGATATGTTCGGATCGCAATTCATTGCATAACAATATACATGAAAAATATTTATCTTGTTATTGTTTGTATTGTGTCAGAAGGTCCCGTAAAATATAAATCAACATTTTAGAAAGTGTTAGTTTTTTAAATTTTAAATGTGAAGTTGCCATAACTGTTTGAATTTTACGTTTAAAAGTGATTTCAAGTGGTTGATCTTTTCCCGCGATATTGTGACGTCATTAAAAAATGCTTCCGGGTCGTTCTATTTACAGAATGGGGTAGGAATGGGTTAATGTGGCTACCAATAATGAACGAAATATAGTAATAGGCGGGGATTTCAACACAGTACTTAATCCTTCTATCGACAAGAAAAATGGAAGGACAGATACAAATAGAAAATGTCAATCAACATTAAATAAAATGATTTTAAACTGTAATTTGATTGATATTTGGCGCGAAAATAATCCAGACTTGCGCCAGTACACTTGGCATTCAAATACTAGGCCTATTATTTACTCTCGTCTAGACTATTTCATTATTTCCGAATATCTTCGTAATACAATACCTTAATGTGGCATCAAGTCAGGATATAAAACAGACCATTCGACTGTAGTACTCACCCTTAACGCACTAGAGCAAAAGAGAGGACCAGGTTACTTTAAGATAAACAATAATATCATCAATCACACAGAGTACCAAAACCAAATAAAAACTGCAATTATGGAAACCGTACAAATTAACTATAACCCCAATACTCTTTGGGAATTAATCAAAGGAACCATTAGAAACATTTCTATTAAATACTCCACTTACATTAAAAAAGAAAAAGAAAAAAAAAGAAAATGAACTTATTGAAAAAATTCAAAAAATTCAAGAAAACGCACGCTCAAATAACAATTACAGTGATGATGAAGAAATAATGTTGCTTCATCAGGAATAAGATATTATTACAACAGAAAAAAATAATGGCATGATACTGAGGTCAAAAGCACAATATGTAGAACACAGTGAAACAAATAGTAATTTTTTTGCAAATCTTGAAAAACGTCACTATGAACCAAAAACGATTACAAAACTTAAAGCAAACCAAACCATATTAACTGATATAAAAGATATTTTAACCGAACAACGACACTTTTATGAAAAGTTATACAAAAAAACAGACGCAAAGCAATAGTGAAATAAACGTTTTTGATGCTCCTCTAAAATCATTAAACAATGAAGAAAAACTAAAATGTGAAGGTTTGTTAACTGAATCCGAATGCACAGATGCATTAAA
Source organism: Mya arenaria (assembly GCF_026914265.1). NCBI lineage: Eukaryota > Metazoa > Mollusca > Bivalvia > Myida > Myidae > Mya > Mya arenaria. Next base: position 48,893,202 of record NC_069136.1, on the reverse strand, counting down.
AGATATTAATTTAAACAGAAGTCCTGGTTCAGATGGGCTAACAGTCGAATTTTATTATGTATTTTGGGATGTATTAAAAATGCATTTCGTAAAATCTATAAACTTTTCCTTCGAAACTCAATCACTTACTGAACTGCAAAAACAAGGCCTTATTTCTCTAATACCTAAGCCAGGCAAAGATCTTGAATTACTTTCAAATTGGCGTCCAATAAGTCTTCTCAATATAGACTATAAAAATGCAACAAAAGCAATTGCAAATAGAATAAAAAAAATGCAATTATATCACCCAATCAAACCGGTTTTATCAAAGGGAGATACATTGGTGAAAACATAAGACTTATGCAAGAAGAAATTGAACATTTGAACAACACAAACAAACCAGGACTTCTGATATTTGTGGATTTTGAGAAGGCTTGCTTTTGACAGCATTGATAACGAATTCATAATAAGATGTCTTAAAAATTCAATTTTGGAAATGAACTTATTAACTGGGTAAAATTATTTTATAATGATATCAGAGGAATTATTCTTAATAATGGTCATCTGTCAGAAAGTTTTGAAACAGAACGCGGAGTACGACAAGAATGTCCATTGTCTTCTTTTTTGTTTCTAATGTGTATCGAAATACTGTCAAATTACATTGATTATTGCCCAGAAATTGAAGGGATTACAGTTAAAAACACTCAAATAAAACAAACTCTTTTTGCAGACGATGCTACATTCTTCAACAATGGAAATGAATCGTCATACAAGAAGTTAATACATTCAATTTACGAGTTTGGTATGCCGTCAGGCTTAAAACTTAACTATTCCAAAACAGTAGTACTTCAAGGCCGAATTTTAAAAGGAAAGAAAATAAAACTCAGTGATAGAAGTCGTTTTACATGGTCAGCAAAAACTCTAGGAATCACATTTACAAACAATAATTTTTAAAATATTTTTAACCAATAATATTATACCTAAAATACAAGAATTCAAAAAATGTCTAAAACAGTGGCAACACAGAAAGTTAACCCTGCTTGGAAAGGTCTCTGTATTTTAAACATTCGCTCTTCCAAAATTAGTTTTCCCTTTCACTGTGCTACCAAATCCACCGGATCAAATGATAGACGATATCACAAAATGTATGTTTACCTTTATTTGGGATAATAAACCTGATAAAATCAAACGAGAACAAATATATTGCTCCAGGGAAAACGGTGTACTTAACCTTCCAAATGTTAGATACTTCTTACATGCTATTAAAGCAAGCTGTAAAAAAGACTCATTGATAAAAATAATCTAGGTAAATGGAAAATATTTGTTAACAAGGTATTAGAAAAGAACGGTGGGAGTTTTATACTTGATTGTAAACTTGAAGAAAATCAAATTAAAGGCATATGTGGCCATAACGTATTCACTCATAATATTCTGTACTCGTGGAATATACTTAAGAGGAAACAAACAAATATTGATCTGGAACAATTCATCTATAAAATGCAATAATAAAATCTTATATTATAATGAATGGCATAACAAGGGAATAATATACCTCGAACACATTTTCGACTTTAGGGAAAAGAAATTCTACTCATTTGATAACATGCAATTTCTTTACCAAATTCCTAATGGTGATTTTTTTAAATATTTACAACTGACTAATAATATACCACAATATATGAAGAATGATCTGAAATCTTCGAGTATAACAATTCCAGTAGAATATACGTCGATGCTTGATGAAATAAAATCTAAAAAAAACATATCAAAATTTCTCTATAGTACACAGATTATAAACAGCAATATAGAATTAAAGCACAAACAAAAATGGGAAAATCTTTTTCATAAAGAATTAAATTGGAAGGAAATCTACATAATGCCTTACATAGCTACAATTGATACATGTATACAAGCATTTCAGTTTAAAATAATTAATAGAATCATACCTACAAACATATATTTGTTCAAATGCAAAATATCCAACTCGAGCCAATGTGACTTGTGCTGAAGCAATGAAGAAACAATTAGCCACATGTTTTGGGAATGCACCATAATACAAGATCTTTGGAAAAAACTAAAGACCTATCTCCAGACTAAGAGTATACTTGTTGAACTTAATCTATTAACAGTTTTATTTGGAGTAAACACATCTACACGTAGTAAATATAGCAGCACAAAATTTATGATTCTATTGATGAAATATTTCATTTTCTGTTCAAAATACCGACAAGCAATACCAAACTTTCGTAACTTTGAAAGGTACTTGCAAATACGTATACATATCGAACACGAAATAGCCGTCATGAAAAATAAATTAGATATTCATTTACATAAGTGGAATTTCTTATCATGAAAAATAAAACAAACAACAACAACCAAACATGAAATACCAGTATGTCTCTCAGAAACCCCCTTTTTACCCCCCTCCCCCTTTTTTATATAAACAAAAACATTAAAATTTTAGCTCAGCAATTCAATATATAACATGGCAAGGTGTGACAAGAAATAAGCTTATTTAACATAGATGAAACATTAAGTCATATGATATTTGAAAATATCCTGTGTATCTGATGAACCGTGTTTTGTATTGATATTGCTGTTGTATAGATATTAATAAAAAAAAGAAATGGGTTACTGAAAGTTTTTTTTAAATGAAATTAAGTTTTTTTTAACAATTCTTGAATGAAATAATGAACTATTGGTGTAAATATAAGTAATGAATTGCGGGCTTGATGTCAGTGTCGGGGATATGAACGCAATTGGGCTGCTCATAGTACTCGTGGAGTCCTTCGGACTCCACACACTTTGACCAGCCCAATTGCGTTCATACCCCGATAATGACATCAAGCCCGCAATTCATTCCTTAAATGTTCATCCAGATCATCGCAGAATCAAATCAACCCTACAAGAATTTGAAAGCATAATTATAATGATATTTAATTTTTTCCCACTTAATGAGTTACCTTCTAGTAAAAATAAATGTAACCGAACCTCTACTTTACCCGATCTACTTTTTGCAATCATGAACAAAGATACACCATCATTGAGAAGACGCATGCATACTTGTCTTCCAATCAATTCAGACACATATATGTCATGTTTTGAACAGTGTGCATATATCTGTGTTTTATTGAGCTGAATATGTATGTGTTAGCTAAGAATAAAGATACTGGCTCAAATTTCTCGAAACGTATTCAGTCCCTTAATACAGGTTTAAGCTAAGCCTTTTTCTAAAAATTGTGTAATATTTTCGTTTTAAAGACTTTCCAGACTATAAATAGAAATCATCTGGGTGACGACATTTCATTTATAAAAATGTATTTTTAAGTATGGATTTGGGCTTATTAAAATTACATGCTTTAGCCTAAGTTAAAGAAGTTTCGAGAAATAAGATACGGCCGTTTTATAATAGTCTTATAGTGGCGTCACCTTCATTTAAGAACTCAATATCAGTTTCTATTTCTATATGCAGATACCGATTTACTGCACTAGGGTGACGGGAGGTCCTGCTAAAAAAATTATAAAGAAGACAAACAAGACAAGTTAAACATATTTAATTCTCTGTAAAAGGAATAACTGCATTTTTCTTTAGAAAATGCATTTGTTTTATATTTAATTTACCTAAAATCGAAAAAGAAATTACAAACAAAGTTTTTTTGTTGAGCCATGTTGCATAAAGCAACGCATTTCTTATGATCTTGTGTGTACGTGTGTCAGTTTGGGAGACTGAAAAAAGGTGTTAAAAATATATTTCGTGTGAGTGTGGTGTCGTTTTATATACACCACGACACTGTTGTAGTTGTAGTTATTATGATGATGAAATTTAATTATATTGTGAAAACAGTTTCGCCTTTCCCTGTTTTTTAACGAATGAAATATATTATTTTCATGTTTATATAGCCCGCAAACACAATTTTGTTTTGGCCAAAATCCGTCAATCTTACATTTAGGGAAATGAATGAGGCATTACCGTACTCCAGGCACCAGAAGCTTCCAGGGGTGTTGCTACACACGCGAGAATCATTGCAAGGCAAGGCCAAACATTCGTCTGTGTCTTTCTCACATCTATCACCTTCCCAACCAAGATGGCATAAACATTTCATCTCTTCTTCGGAAAATCTTCGATCAAGTATTTCGCCATGAAGACATACATTACCATTGCATTGCTTTTCAGTACAAAGGGGTCCTATAGACTTTTCAACTATCCGGTTTACAATAATTTCACAATGCCTCCCTGTATATCCCGGATCACATGCGCATGTGTACCCATTTATCCCATCGTGACATAGACTAAAATATGAGCAAGGATGGTGCGCACATTCATTTATATTATGATTGCAATTTCTACCGTCAAATCCGGATGGGCACAAACACGTGTAATTATTCACAAGATTGATGCATGTGCCGTTGTACATACAGGGTGAAGATTGGCACACATCTACTTCTTTCTCACAATGCTCTCCGTAATAACCTGGTATACAAATGCAACTATAACTGAACATATCATCTAAACATGAACCATTATTGTGACAAGGTTTAAATTCGCATTCGTTCGTGTCGTTTTCACAGTTGAGTCCTGAATATCCCGGGATACATGTGCACGTGTAATTATTCATTCCGTCGACACAAGTACCGTTATGTTCACAAGGGTTAGATTCGCATTCGTCTGTGTTGTTTTCACAGTTGAGTCCTGAATATCCCGGGATACATGTGCACGTGTAATTATTCATTCCGTCGATACAAGTACCGTTATGTTCACAAGGATTAGATTCGCATTCGTTCGTGTCGTTTTCACAGTTGAGTCCTGAATATCCCGGTATACATGTGCACGTGTAATTATTCATTCCGTCGATACAAGTACCGTTATGTTCACAAGGGTTAGATTCGCATTCGTCTGTGTTGTTTTCACAGTTGAGTCCTGAATATCCCGGGGTACATGTGCACGTGTAATTATTCATTCCGTCGATACAAGTACCGTTATGTTCACAAGGGTTAGATTCGCATTCGTCTGTGTCTTTTTCACAGTTGAGTCCTGAATATCCCGGGGTACATGTGCACGTGTAATTATTCATTCCGTCGTTACAAGTACCGTTATGTTCACAAGGATTAGATTCGCATTCGTCTGTGTTGTTTTCACAGTTGAGTCCTGAATATCCTGGGATACATGTGCACGTGTAATTATTCATTCCGTCGATACAAGTACCGTTATGTTCAGAAGGGTTATCTTTTTTAATGAAAAATACGAAATAACTGCTAAACCTAAATTAATTGTAAACTATGTGGTACTTCAGTTAGTAAGTTTCAATGCATTGTACACATCGATGCCAATTTATGTTAGTTTTCGACAATTTTCTTTTTTTTTTCGCTATTTTATCATACGTGAAACAGCCCCTTTAAAACAATGGGTCGCGTTAAACACTCAGTTCTGTTGATCCAAGGTCAAGGACAACTACATTTGTCTATTATTACAATGTGGTGTATGCAACTAATTGCTGTGTCCGTTCTGCATCTTCAGCAGTACTATTCTCCCACCTCAGATAAGTAGATCCAATAATTTAACCATGCTAGAAATTCTTATCTTGCCCACGTGTGAAGATAAAATACCCGTATGGAACTCCTTTTTAATGGTCATCACATTGTCATTACCTCCCTTGTTGAAGACTGTCGTCTGTAGCAGCAAGGAAACCTTGTCTTGTGGCAATATTTAGCATGCCAATTAATTATTTCTCGCTTCAAATGTCACCATAAAACAATTTCCACACACCTTTCAAGAAATAATGCTTCACTCACCTAAGAACTATTTAAAGACCGATTTGACTATAAACATTTCAATCTGAATCACTGCGCGCATGTCCATGACAACCACGAATTATCACATATCCGTATGCACTTATTTTTACTACGCACAAAAGAGTTCCAGTAAAATTACATTTTTACTTAATTTTGTTTAACTGAGGTGGGAGAAAAGGCATCTACCATAGCCGCTCGTGTAAGATAGGTGCATCCCAACTCTCGCGCAGGTCGTTTTCCGGAAACTCGGTAAACCTTATTTCCGCAAAACACCCTACGCTCGGGTCGGAATGAACCTATCTTACACTCTCGGCCATGGAAGATACTTATAATCCTTATATAATGCAACTAGGAACCAATGTTGGAAATTGAAGCAGAAACTTAAACTCAAAAACAGCAATTTTCACGACGCTACTCTCTCTCAATGAATTATAACAAACGTTCCTTATTATTTTATTTTCTAAAGAGAAGTCAATTTCGAGTGTTTTTCAATTTATTTTGAATTTTAAACTATAAACAAAACGACACAATATTATATAAACAAAATATAGTCATTAATCATAATTTTGTAAATGCAAACTAGTAAATGCTGGGGTCAAACGCGGGCGGGAGAAGGACGGTATCGATGACGTGGATGACGCCATTTGTGACGGCGAGGTCGGCTTCTTCTACTGTAGCGTCATTCACCATCACCTTGCCTGGAAAGGAATATCATGAGTACACTTGAATAGTTCGGTATTTTAAGCAAATTTATAATAATAAAGGTAAAAAATGTATGAGAGTAAAGTAATTCAGATTTGAAATATACAATTAACCAGGTACCAGTTGTCATTCTATAAATTGTTAACAGATTTCAGCACATGGTGTGGCTATATACAGTTTGGGTACAACAAGTTAATAAAATCATAATGATTTCATCCAGTTTGATCGCAATTTGAATCTACATTCACAACAATGAAGACACATAGTTGTTGATATGGTTTAAGCAATAGAACCACCAGGAATGAGCTCCGTATATTGGTAAACTCTGCGTATTGTTCTTAGGTTGATATCACTTACCTCCATCAATTTTAATGTTGACAGCCTTTCCTTCGACCGTTTTGGGCATCATCCCATTGGACAGACTGGCGCTCCAGTACGTGCCACTGACAACGTGGTATGTCAAAACGTCAGTGAGTGCCGTTACGTTAGCCAACAGTTTGTTCAATACGTCAGCTGGTATCTTGGCAAAAGCGGCGTTTGTTGGAGCAAAGAGTGTGAAGGGGCCTCCAGCCAGTGTGCTTACTAGGTTTGCTGCCTTAACAGCTGTAAATACGTACAAACGAACCTATTGAAAGGTAGTGTACAAATACAAAAATACTATGTTTAGTTCCAGATTTATGTTCGTGTTACCTTTTTCCACGGTCAAATCATTAATTATCCATACATCATATTTTACAGCAAGTATATGTACCACTAAACACTTTGCGAATTAAAGAGTTACAAAAAATATTTTATCAGACTTTGAGACCCGTAGTTTAAACTGCTAGTTATGCATAACAAAAGATTAACAATGAACGACAGTCTGATTTTTTTAAAGTGTGGAAAAATACACCAGCGGGTTATCTGACCTATGTAAGAATGAAACTGTTGCACATGTTACAAGTATCCAAGTGATCCGTTGCATGTCAATATCGGAGAAAAAAGAATAGAACCAGAATAATACACCAGAATCATATTAGACTTAACATAGCCCCACCCAAATCCTTCTATCCTCCATTTATACCACAGTTCGATTCTAACGGAGGCATGTCCATAGTTGCGCACCTATAATTTTGCACTTCTGACGCCAAATCCAGGCCCTGTATTCACATACGTTCTGAGTAAGAGCTTGTTACTCAGACTCAAAAAAGCTAAATTTTAATTATGTAGTAAAATTGTCATTACAGGAGACAATATGGTCAAAGGTGGTGTATCTGTTACAAATACTCTATCCCACAATCAGGCACACACCTTTGGCCGAAATTAGTTACATACAATGTAACAGACATTTTGAAACAAGAATTCAAGTTTTCTGAGCCCGAGTGTCAAACTCAGACTGAAGAAGTTAGTAAATACAGCCCCTGGATCCGCTCCTGATACAATATATTATATCCAAACAACTCACTTCTCAAAAGAAATATCAGACTCATTATACCCTTTCTACTCACCTGTAAGAAGGGTAGAGAAGCGAGCACTTTGTTTGGTGACCTCCGTGGGGATGTCTTCGAACGGAATTGGGAACATGACACGGTCGACGACGTGGATCACTCCGTTAGAGGCGTTCTGGTTAGGCAACACAACTGGGCTCCCATCGGCAGTGATCAGCTGAATTAGTTTAACATATGTAAATATATGCATGTCATTTATTGCAAATGAAGGCTAAAGTAGACCACGGTAAATCTTTTAGCATTCACCAATCATTTAATATTTTTGCGCTTTCCGCTATTAAATACATGGTTACAATCTTGTTATCAGTAATTAATATTTTCCATGAAAGCATTTTCAGTAGGTAATTGAAGATATATCAGTCCTATTGTTTTTTATTATACATGTGTCTGTATTGATTTTGAATAACAGTATCACTTTAAAACGGCAAAAATAAAACACGAATGACCAAAGGTACAGAATTAACTTGGCAACCAATAAAAAAGCACCACCTGTCCGTTGTTATAGATGTTAAAGCGGATATCCAATGCCTTCCCATTCATCGTCAACAGGCTAGGCGCGGTCAGTTCGTTGCTGAGCTGGGAGGAGTAGACATTGCCTGAGACCACGTGATACTTGAGAACATCCGCCAACAGCTTCTTGTCACGCATGAGACGCTCCAGGATGTTCTTAGGGAGTTTGGAGAACGCAGCGTTGGTTGGTCCGAATACCGTGAAAGGGCCTGGATAAGTGGAAGACGATTTAACATTAAACCACTAGCGCATCCATTACGGGGGGGGGGAGCGTCCATGTTTTCGACCAAAATGCACCATATCGGACAAAAAATCGTTAATTATTTTATGGGGGATTACCCCAAAGCCCCTTTCCAACACATTAAACAAAATATATTTCAGTTCTGAGGGAGGCTCGCAAGTCAAAATTTTACGCCCCTTAGGTACGCCCCCTTTAACGTCGGATTCTGGATCCGCCCCTGTAAACTGGTTCATGTGAGCTAACATTGCAATAAATTTCGCATTGTTCCAACTCATATGTCAATTCAAATTTTGATACATACTTCACAAATATAGTTAAGTTATTGAGTGGAAATAGTATGGCATGCATTAGCGATTCCTTTAAATGCAATTTTGTATGCATTAGATAAAAACAACTTCTAATACCTGCACCGGAAAGCGTCCCTGCAAGTCCTGCATCTGTAACTAGTTTTACCAACTCTGTGGCACCGAGTCTTGTCGCAAGTTCCGGTATCGTCTCCCCGTACACACATGCTGCAAGGCCGACTAGAATCAACCGCGCTATCATTTTGTGTATGTTAGTTTAAGATGGGATATCCGTGAACTTCAAAACCTACTTGGCACACTGGTTTCATAGTAAAGTGACCAGCGTTTTATACCATATCGTTGTGCTGGCAACACGTTTGTGCACATGTGAATTTGGAGAATCATTGGTACTCACGCGGCACAGGTATTTATTAACATTGGCATAACGTTATGACCTCTTCGAAAAATTATATAATTACTGAAGTGCATGGAGCTATCTTTGTATGTAGCATTCCTTAAAGGGACACGTTCACGTGCTTTATGTTTGCATCGAGTTTTTTTTAAAACTTTGATGAAACTAAGCCATTTTACATATTTTACACTAAACAGCAAATAGCAGATTATTGTGTTAAGAGTCTTTTGTAAATCCAAGGTAAAAAAAAATAAAACAGTCTAAAATAGCGTTTCAAACACTTTTCTGCAAAATATAGCATTTTCTGTGACATTTTAAACACCTTTTTAACAAATACGATCTGGTTTTTAACGGTATACAGTGTTTAATCACTGAAACAAGCATTTACTCACATTTAACACTCAATTATTATTGTTCAATTTCTGCACATAAAACGCGTGAGCGAGTCTCTTTAAGTTCGCAGACATAACCTATCTAGGACATGAAGATAACAATACTGTTGAACCGACCGATGTCAAGACAGCACTGGAATGTGGGTTCAAGGCTGTTCACGTGTATTCATATAAGTGCGAGTGATCTTCGGCTTAAGTTCATATCAGTGTGGGACTTTTTAAAGGAAATGGCTCATTTGTTTATGTAGGCAACATTGTTTTCCAATTTGAGTTGTTTGACTGTCTTATACGAATAAATACCAACTTTCAACTGACAGATACCATTTTGGGTTATGAATTCAAGTCTAAAGTCAAAAGCTTTACTAACGCTTTTCGGCAAAATGGAACATTTCCTGACGCATTCTTGAATAATTGTCTGACCCTCTGTAACATGGACGAGTCCCTTTAATATTTGTTTACATTACATGTACGTACGTACCGTTTCTTTAAAGGGCTGAAGCGTACTTTATCTTAGCCTTGGAGAAAGGATTGGAAATTAATCTAGAACGTGCTTATATAAGCAATTTTGTTGTTGTGATCACTGGTAATAATAACTAGATCCTTAACAAATCGATATGTACCTCGATGACTTTGCTACGTTTGCCACGTCAAATATTACTTAACATGGCATGATTTGAGTCAACTGTTTGGCTTATCAGAATTAAGGCCACCGTCCTTATATACATAACACCCATTCGGTACAAAAAAATACATGAAACGTTTTGTAACGGTTACGTTTCGGAAGCATAATATATCTATTAGATAAATGTTGGTATTATAGTTTATATCCGTGCCATTATTTTATATCGAAATTGATTTTCGTAAATTAGAAAAGGAACATTCATTAATAACAAGTCAAATTCGGATTAAGTGACCTGATGAAAATTAACATAAAAGGAAATGATAATAAAAGCATGTATAAAATATGGTTAAATACACAAACAAACCTGAATTTATTCTTGATTTTTTATGAAAATAAATGGAAATAAGTCTTGTTACAAATCAGGGGTTTATGCCATGAGTATATTAAATAAAATAATTCAAGTTACACTCTTATCTAAAATCAATACATACATGTGTATAACAAACATCTATTTTGATTGATAAACTTTAAACAACTTACTAAATAATGCATTTATAGAAAATATTAATTACTGATAAGACGATTGTAACCATGTATTTAATAGCTGAAAACGCACAAATATTAAATGACTTGTGTGTCCTTAAAGATTAACTGTGATCAACTACTAAATCATAAGGTAGAAATAATTTGTTTTCTGCACCTTTTATTCAAATTAAACGCGGTATCCTTCATAAGAACCATTGTTTACGATATGTATATATCTTTTTCAGTAAATTAAAACAATTGAATCAATTGTGGTACATCTTATTTGGGAGTAAGATTGTATCTTTAAACGTTAGGCATATACAACATATCATAACATTTCAGTAGAAAACAATCCTTCGATACAGAACAGACATCAATTTCTTTTTTGTAATTGGTTTCGGATACAATTGAAAGGCTTGTAATATAATACTGAGACAAAAAGCGATTAAAAAACTTTTTTCGTGTTTGAGCATTTCTTGCAATTAACATGCAGTTAATCTGTTTATTAATAACACAAATAGCTAGGTATGTAAACGGATGCATGCGTACAATGATTATTTTTGTTTTAAATGGATAATATTTTATGCTTAAAAGCATTAGAATCTACCACTTCGAATTATCGAATAATTGTATAAGCATTGTCAAGTTTATACCTGGTATGATAAACTAGAAGTATATAAGGCACTATTACACATGATGCAAACGAAGCTAACAACATATATTAAAGTATGTAACGTTAGTCAATGTTTGATTACATGTTAGCGATACAATACTACTGTCAGTCTGGCGTCAATTATTTTACCCGACATTTGTTTAGTATTTAAACAAGGGATTGGTATATTCTATACAATGCTGTCTCTCTCTTGAACTTGATGACTTATTGCTATATTTCGGATCATCACTGATAGCAGCAACAGGTCTTTGCATATACATGACGTCATCCTTATCACGTGGTACATGACGTAATTCTTGCAGCTCTTCCCGATGTCGCAATTGTTTCTGTGAAGTTCTGTTTCTGTCGCATGCATCATTAGACGCTCTGTTGAGTTTGCTATATTTTCGTTTGTGCTGTTTTGAATTAATTTCATCAGGAAGTTCTACTGGTTCCTTCTCGATAACTTTATTTTTTCCGTCGAAACATCTAGAACAAATAATAATGAACAATTTGAAAGATATGCACCGTTTAAGGACATGCCTACTTTTGATTCAGAACAAGTCAAACTGAGCTTAATCTAGGTAACAGTGAGGTACAAGTATACATCATAATTTCAGTTGTTTTTGTTTGCACGTGTCGTTCGGTCCGTCGGTCGGTAGACAAAATCTTGTCCGATTGATAACTTGAGTAATCAGCTCTACAACTAGCCCTTGGTACGGAGGTTGGTCATGACCAGCAAATGAACCCCTATTGACTTTGAAGTCAGTAGGTTAAAGGTCACAGACGAGGTGATCTTGACACAAGCAACTTGCCCAATTGATTTCTTGAATACGATTAGGTATATGGTCCCCAGATTTGGTAGGGAGGTTGGTCATGTCCTTCAGATGACCCTTATTTATTTTGATTTTGGTCATGGTCTATAGATTCATATTGTACACCCCTATCAACAGCTGAAAGGTCAAGTTCACCAGAATGACCACAGTCGTGGACATCTTTCAAAACATATTTCTTATATTACAATGATTAATAAAAATGCTTGAAAGTTGCAAAGAAAATGGCCATGTTATAATTATTATAAATCTATTGGTTACCACGTTAATTGGCCTGTTAGCAGCTTTCTATTAAATTTGCACAGCCCAAATGAATAACTCTATATTATGCATTTAACTAATGGAAGACGCAAACATTTTTTACTGGATACTATAACCCATCAACTCCTATAATAACATTTAAAATCCGTCAATAACAATACCAAAAAATCTACTACTCGGAAGGGATGTGGGTCGTAACCTTAAATTTCATAGACATTCAATGCGAAATGACTAACTGCCTGCCATTAGGAGGGCAAAAATGTTTTTTTAAACTAACAGCTCAGGGGCGGTATTCATATAACTTCTAAAGTCATTTCTTAACTTAAGTCACTTTCCTAATTGTATTATCTCTTTAGTCATAAAAAATAAGATTAGAATTACATTATTTCTATTGACCTTATTGAAAAAAACAACATATTTTAATGTTAAAAACACATATACATTTATTTTCATTTGACTTTGAAAATTTTAAGAAATTTACCTAAGTTAGGAAATGACTTAAGAACATTTATGAATACTGCCCCTGGTCTTTGTAGGTATTTGTCCGTTTAAAATTGTCACGTAACGCCAACGCTCACTTGACTTTCGTGATAGTTCCTCCAGTAACCAACCAACAACTGTTCAAGTGTTCTAAGTCTTTATTGTTCAACGTTCTTTCTAAGTATAATAATCAGTATATAATACAGCATGACATTTAAGGTAATCCCACATCCTAACTGCCGTCCATTAAGGACCCAAGGCCGGTCTCCTTGCCGTGCCTAAACGCACTCTGTTTTCACATCCCAAGTCATCTCTTTTATACTAATTTGTACTAATTTGTTGTCTACCTATGACAGCTTTACAACCACAGGAATACACGTTTTTGTAATTAACATGACCATTTTGTACATTTGTACCAGGTCGGCTGTCAACCATCTTCATATTCAAATGACAATCAAATATGCCCTACATTACTAAACATACAGTATGTAGACACATATCCATTTAATTAAATCTTAATTATATCTTAAATATAACGTATTACGTCACATTCTATAGTAACTCTGCTACGTGACAAAATCGAATTATAGTATTCTTACCCGCACAAAATACAGATGCTCACTACCATACCACAAAGAGCAATTAAAAGACCAAGTCCAATACCGGACAATGCAATCTTGTATTTGTCCATCAAACTTAAAACCTTCTGGAAAAAAGAAAACATTATTTATAAGTTAACATTTTATTTATTTTCTTAAAATTTCAAACGTTTAAAGAAACGAAGTTTTAAATCAGATGTTAAATGTGATATTTGTGTAAGAGGTATCATTTTCACAAACATAACAGGTGGTAAAAATAAACTTTACCTTTTAGGAGTCATTCAACCCTACCACGTGCATACATTTAAAACAAATAAAAAGTGACGTAAATTATCGAGGAAGATCATTTAAATTGAATTTAAATGCAACAAAATGTGATAAAAAGCGAACCTCCCAAGAAGAAGCTGTGTCCTTTGTTCCGACGTCTGTATCCTTACGCAGCACTTCTGTTAACGGTAAAGTAGCAAATAGTCTCTCTAGTTCATCTTTAGACAAGGGCTTATCATCACACACGATGCCGACTCTCAAACTTCTGTAATTAACGCGAAGGACTTGATAAACAAGTCATTCATTAAAATCTTATTTTATTTAAACTAATCAATATTGTGTAAGATTTACTTTGTTTACTTTCATAAAGAGTATACAACACATTTCAACCTCGTTTCAGACACATCCGGTCGACCTTTTCCTAAAACAACTACTAACATCTTCTCAACAAGATCTTTCTACCTCCTTTCAAAACAACTATTAACAAATGGCAACAACATCTTTCGACTTCCCTGCAAAACACCTATTATCATCGTTTCATCAACATCCTAAGACCCCCCCCCCACCAAAAAAATAAAATAAAATAAAAATAAATAATATTAACAGAAAAAAACAAGTATTTATCTCTTTTCAGCAACATACTTAGACGTCCTCCCAAATAAACTATTAACATCGTTTTAACAACATACTTAGACGTCCTCCCAAAACAACTATTAACATCGTTTTAACAACATCCGTAGACATCCTCCCAAAACAACTATTAACATCGTTTTAACAACATCCGTAGACATCCTCCCAAAACAACTATTAACATCGTTTTAACAACATCCGTAGACGTCCTCCCAAATAAACTATTAACATCGTCTTAACAACATCCGTAGACGTCCTCCCAAATAAACTATTAACATCGTCTTAACAACATCCGTAGACGTCCTCCCAAATAAACTATTAACATCGTTTTAACAACATCCGTAGACGTCCTCCCAAATAAACTATTAACATCGTTTTAACAACATCCGTAGACGTCCTCCCAAATAAACTATTAACATCGTTTTAACAACATCCGTAGACATCCTCCCAAAACAACTATTAACATCGTTTTAACAACATCCGTAGACATCCTCCCAAAACAACTATTAACATCGTTTTAACAACATCCGTAGACGTCCTCCCAAATAAACTATTAACATCGTCTAAACAACATCCGTAGACGTCCTCCCAAATAAACTATAAACATCGTCTTAACAACATCCGTAGACGTCCTCCCAAATAAACTATTAACATCGTTTTAACAACATCCGTAGACGTCCTCCCAAATAAACTATTAACATCGTTTTAACAACATCCGTAGACATCCTCCCAAAACAACTATTAACATCGTTTTAACAACATCCGTAGACATCCTCCCAAAACAACTATTAACATCGTTTTAACAACATCCGTAGACGTCCTCCCAAATAAACTATTAACATCGTTTTAACAACATCCTTAGACGTCCTCCCAAATAAACCATTAACATCGTTTCAGCAACATACTTAGACGTCTTCCCAAATAAACTATTAACATCGTTTCAGCAACATACTTAGACGTCCTCCCAAATAAACTATTAACATCGTTTCAGCAACATACTTAGACGTCCTCCCAAATAAACTATTAACATCGTTTTATCAACATACTTAGACGTCCTCCCAAAACAATTATTAACATCCTTTTATCAACATACTTAGACGTCCTCCCAAAACAATTATTAACATCGTTTTACCAACATACTTAGACGTCCTCCCAAAACAATTATTAACATCATTTTATCAACATACTTAGACGTCCTCCCAAAACAACTATTAACATCGTTTTAACAACATACTTAGACGTCCTCCCAAAACAATTATTAACATCCTTTTATCAACATACTTAGACGTCCTCCCAAAACAATTATTAACATCCTTTTATCAACATACTTAGACGTCCTCCCAAAACAATTATTAACATCCTTTTATCAACATACTTAGACGTCCTCCCAAAACAATTATTAACATCCTTTTAACAACATACTTAGACGTCCTCCCAAAACAATTATTAGCATCGTTTTAACAACATTCTTAGACGTCCTCCCAAAACAACTATTAACATCATTTTATCAACAAACTTAGACGTCCTCCCAAAACAACTATTAACATCGTTTTAACAACATACTTAGACGTCCTCCCAAAACAATTATTAACATTGTTTTATCAACATACTTAGACGTCCTCCCAAAACAATTATTAACATCCTTTTAACAACATTCTTAGACGTCCTCCCAAAACAACTATTAACATCGTTTTATCAACATACTTAGACGTCCTCCCAAATTAACTATTAACATCGTTTTAACAACATTCTTAGACGTCCTCCCAAAACAACTATTAACATCGTTTCAGCAACATACTTAGACGTCCTCCCAAAACAATTATTAACATCCTTTTATCAACATACTTAGACGTCCTCCCAAAACAATTATTAACATCCTTTTAACAACATACTTAGACGTCCTCCCAAAACAATTATTAACATCGTTTTAACAACATTCTTAGACGTCCTCCCAAAACAACTATTAACATTATTTTATCAACATACTTAGACGTCCTCCCAAAACAACTATTAACATCGTTTTAACAACATACTTAGACGTCCTCCCAAAACAATTATTAACATCGTTTTATCAACATATTTAGACGTCCTCCCAAAACAATTATTAACATCGTTTTATCAACATACTTAGACGTCCTCCCAAATAAACTATTAACATCCTTTTAACAACATACTTAGACGTCCTCCCAAAACAACTATTAACATCGTTTTATCAACATACTTAGACGTCCTCCCAAATAAACTATTAACATCCTTTTAACAACATACTTAGACGTCCTCCCAAAACAATTATTAACATCCTTTTATCAACATACTTAGACGTCCTCCCAAAACAATTATTAACATCGTTTTAACAACATTCTTAGACGTCCTCCCAAATAGACTATTAACATCCTTTTATCAACATACTTAGACGTCCTCCCAAAACAATTATTAACATCCTTTTATCAACATACTTAGACGTCCTCCCAAATAAACTATTAACATCCTTTTAACAACATACTTAGACGTCCTCCCAAAACAACTATTAACATCCTTTTAACAACATACTTAGACGTCCTCCCAAATAAACTATTAACATCCTTTTAACAACATACTTAGACGTCCTCCCAAAACAATTATTAACATCCTTTTATCAACATACTTAGACGTCCTCCCAAAACAATTATTAACATCCTTTTATCAACATACTTAGACGTCCTCCCAAAACAATTATTAACATCGTTTTAACAACATACTTAGACGTCCTCCCAAAACAATTATTAACATCCTTTTATCAACATACTTAGACGTCCTCCCAAAACAATTATTAACATCCTTTTATCAACATACTTAGACGTCCTCCCAAAACAATTATTAACATCCTTTTATCAACATACTTAGACGTCCTCCCAAAACAATTATTAACATCCTTTTATCAACATACTTAGACGTCGTCCTCCCAAAACAATTATTAACATCGTTTTAACAACCTTCTTAAACCTCCTCTCCAAAACAACCATTAACATATTTTCAACAATAAAGAATGACTTCTTTCAACCCAAATTATCTCATTACAGATTAAAGACTTTTCAGCCAAATCAAAGAAACTTTTGCTATTTTTTAAGGACATGAAAACCATGACATACCCAGAATCTTCAGTGCGTTCAAGCGCCATCTGAACTGTACCACACTGCAAAACATTTGTCTTGTTCAATAAAAGAGGGTATGACGTTCTGATTTCTTCAATTTGTTCTTCCAGCAATGTGTTCTCAGATGAAACTGGATCGATGAAAAAAATAAACAAAAAAAACCTTATCGTGATATTGATTTTTTTTTTCGAGTTAAATAATGTCAATGAAAGTACCGAACCGTTATTTAACAACTATTCTTTCAAGCTGAGCAAACCGTCTTACATTGTTTAGAATACAACATCTGCATTATTACTAAGAGTTTATTTCTACATTGTCAAACACATAAATACATCAATATGTTGTTTTTTGTTGTTTACAATAACGTGAAATTATTCTGACCCAATTAAATAAAAATACAGTCGAACCTCGTTGGCTCGAACTCCCAGGGACCGGCGAAAATACCTCGAGCCTCGAAAAATTCGAGCCAAGCGGAAATGTTTACATTAAATTTAAAGAGACCGGTCGTTAACATCTAGTTCGAGCCAACAAGGAATACGAACCAAGCGAGTTCGAGCCAACGGGGTTAGACTGTAAGTGTATGCTAAATAAAGCAAGTGTAAGGAACTGAAATGGTAAATAACACTGCAGAATTCTCATTCTCTCTACCGGTCAAAGTATGTTACATCACTACTTAATATTTTGCCATTTTATAATGTTCATCCAGATCATCGCAGAATCAAATCAACTCTACAAGAATTTGAAAGCATAATTATAATGATATTTAATTTCTTTCCCCGCTTAATGAGTTATCTTCTAGTAAACAATAAATGCAACCGAACCTCTACTTTACCCGATCTACTTTTTGCAATCATGAACAAAGATACACCATCATTGAGAAGACGCACGCATGCTTGTCTTCCGATCAATTCAGACACATTATATGCCATGTTTTGAACAGTGTGCATATATCTGTGTTTTGTTGAGCTGAATGTGTATGTGTTAGCTAAGAATAAAGATACTGGCTCAATTTTCTTGAAACGCGTTTAGTCCCTTAATACAGGTTTAAGCTAAGCCTTTTTTCTAAAAATTGTGTAATAATTTCGTTTTAAAAACTTTCCAGACTATAAATAGAAATCATCTGTGTGACGACATATCATTTATAAAAATGTTTTTTTTAAGTATGGATTTGAGCTAATTAAAATTACGTCCTTTAGCCTAAGTTAAAGAAGTTTCGAGAAATAAGATACGGCCGTTTTATAATAGTCTTATAGTGGCGTCACCTTCATTTAAGATCTCAATATCAGTTTATATTTCTATATGCAGATATCGGTTTACTGCACTGACGGGAGGTCCTGCTTAACAGATGTTATAAAGTAGATAAACAAAACCAGTTAAACATATTTAATTCTCTTTAAAAGGAATAACTGCACTTTTCTTTAGAAATGCATTTGTTTTATATTTAATTTGATAGGCTAACACCTATACCTAATTTCGAAAAAGAAATTACAAACAAAGTTTTTTTTTTGTGGAGCCATGTTGCATAAAGCAATGCATTTCTTATGATCTTGTGTGTACGTGTGTCAATCTGGGAGAGTGAAAAAAGGTGTTATATACACCACGACACTGTTGTAGTTGTAGTTATTATGATGATGAAATTTAATTATATTGTGAAAACAGTTTCGCCTTTCCCTGTTTTTTAAAGAATCAAAGAAATTATTTTCATGTTTATATAGCCCGCACACACAATTTTGTTTTGGTCAGATTCCGACAGTCTTAACACAAAGTGAAATGAATGAAGCATTACCGTACTCGAGGCACCAGAAGCTTCCAGGGGCGTTGCTACACACGCGAGAATCATTGCAAGGCAAGGCCAAACATTCGTCTATGTCTTTCTCACATCTATCACCTTCCCAACCAAGATGGCATAAACATTTCATCTCTTCTTCGGAAAATCTTCGATCAAGTATTCCGCCATGAAGACATACATTACCATTGCATTGCTTTTCAGTACAAAGGGGTCCTATAGACTTTTCAACTATCCGGTTTGCAATAATTTCACAATGTCTCCCTGTATATCCCGGATCACATACGCATGTGTACCCATTTATCCCATCGTGACATAGACTGAAATATGAGCAAGGATGGTGCGCACATTCATTTATATTATGATTGCAATTTCTACCGTCAAATCCGGAGGGGCACAAACACGTGTAATTATTTACAAGATTGATGCATGTGCCGTTGTACATACAGGGTGAAGATTGGCACACATCTACTTCTTTCTCACAATGCTCTCCGTAATAACCTGGTATACAAATGCAACTATAACTGAACATATCATCTAAACATGAACCATTATTATGACAAGGGTTAGATTCGCATTCGTCTGTGTCGTTTTCACAGTTGACCCCAGAATATCCCAGTATACATGTGCACGTGTAATTATTTATTCCGTCGATACAAGTACCGTTATGTCCACAGGGGTTAGATTCGCATTCGTCTGTGTTGTTTTCACAGTTGAGTCCTGAATATCCTGGGATACATGTGCACGTGTAATTATTCATTCCGTCCATACAAGTACCGTTATGTTCACAAGGATTTGATTCACATTCGTCTGTGTCATTTTCACAGTTGAGTCCTGAATATCCCGGGATACATGTGCACGTGTAATTATTCATTCCGTCCATACAAGTACCGTTATGTTCACAAGGGTTAGATTCGCATTCGTCTGTGTTGTTTTCACAGTTGAGTCCTGAATATCCCGGGATACATGTGCACGTGTAATTATTCATTCCGTCGATACAAGTACCGTTATGTTCACAAGGATTAGATTCGCATTCGTCTGTGTTGTTTTCACAGTTGAGTCCTGAATATCCCGGGATACACGTGCACGTGTAATTATTCATTCCGTCGATACAAGTACCGTTATGTTCACAAGGGTTAGATTCGCATTCGTCTGTGTTGTTTTCACAGTTGAGTCCTGAATATCCCGGGATACATGTGCACGTGTAATTATTCATTCCGTCCATACAAGTACCGTTATGTTCACAAGGTTTAGATTCGCATTCGTCTGTGTTGTTTTCACAGTTGAGTCCTGTATAACCTGGGATACATGTGCACGTGTAATTATTCATTCCGTCGATACAAGTACCGTTATGTTCACAGGGGTAAGATTCGCATTCGTCTGTGTTGTTTTCACAGTTAAGTCCTGAATATCCCGGTTTACATGTGCACGTGTAATTATTCATTCCGTCGATACAAGTTCCGTTACGTTCACAAGGATTAGATTCACATTCGTCTGTGTTGTTTTCACAGTTGAGTCCTGAATATCCTGGGATACATGTGCACGTGTAATTATTCATTCCGTCGATACATGTTCCGTTATGTTCACAAGGATTAGATTCGCATTCGTCAGTGTTGTTTTCACAGTTGAGTCCTGAATATCCCGGTATACATGTGCACGTGTAATTATTCATTCCGTCGATACAAGTACCGTTATGTTCACAAGGGTTAGATTCGCATTCGTCTGTGTCGTTTTCACAGTTGAGTCCTGAATATCCCGGTATACATGTGCACGTGTAATTATTCATTCCGTCGATACAAGTACCGTTATGTTCACAAGGTTTAGATTGACATTCGTCTGTGATGTTTGCACAGTTTAGTCCTGAATATCCCGGTATACATGTGCACGTGTAATTATTCATTCCGTCCATACAAGTACCGTTATGATCACAAGGGTTAGATTCGCATTCGTCTGTGTCGTTTTCACAGTTGAGTCCTGAATATCCCGGGATACATGTGCACGTGTATTTATTCATTTCGTCGATACAAGTACCGTTATGTTCACAAGGGTTAAATTCGCATTCGTCTGTGTTGTTTTCACAGTTGAGTCCTGAATATCCCGGTATACATGTGCACGTGTAATTATTCATTCCGTCGATACAAGTACCGTTATGTTCACAAGGGTTAGATTCGCATTCGTCTGTGTCGTTTTCACAGTTGAGTCCTGAATATCCCGGTATACATGTGCACGTGTAATTATTCATTCCGTCGATACAAGTACCGTTATGTTCACAAGGGTTAGATTCGCATTCGTCTGTGTTGTTTTCACAGTTGAGTCCTGAATATCCCGGGATACATGTGCACGTGTAATTATTCATTCCGTCGATACAAGTACCGTTATGTTCACAAGGGTTAGATTCGCATTCGTCTGTGTCGTTTTCACAGTTGAGTCCTGAATATCCCGGTATACATGTACACGTGTAATTATTCATTCCGTCGATACAAGTACCGTTATGTTCACAAGGGTTAGATTCGCATTCGTCTGTGTCGTTTTCACAGTTGAGTCCTGAATATCCCGGTATACATGTGCACGTGTAATTATTCATTCCGTCGATACAAGTACCGTTATGTTCACAAGGGTTAGATTCGCATTCGTGTGTGTCGTTTTCACAGTTGAGTCCTGAATATCCCGGGATACATGTGCACGTGTAATTATTCATTCCGTCGATACAAGTACCGTTATGTTCACAAGGGTTAGATTCGCATTCGTCTGTGTCGTTTGCACAGTTGAGTCCTGAATAACCCGGTATACACGTGCACGTGTAATTATTCATTCCGTCGATACAAGTACCGTTATGTTCACAAGGATTAGATTCACATTCGTCTGTGTTGTTTTCACAGTTGAGCCCTGAATATCCCGGTATACAGCTGCACGTGTAATTATTTATTCCGTCAATACAAGTACCGTTATGTTCACAAGGATTAGATTCGCATTCGTCTGTGTTGTTTTTACAGTTGAGTCCTGAATAACCCGGTATACAGCTGCACGTGTAATTATTCATTCCGTCGATACAAGTACCGTTATGTTCACAAGGGTTAGATTCGCATTCGTCTGTGTCGTTTTCACAGTTGAGTCCTGAATATCCCGGGATACACGTGCACGTGTAATTATTCATTCCGTCGATACAAGTACCGTTATGTTCACAAGGGTTAGATTCGCATTCGTCTGTGTCGTTTTCACAGTTGAGTCCTGAATATCCCGGGATACATGTGCACGTGTAATTATTCATTCCGTCGATACAAGTACCGTTATGTTCACAAGGGTTAGATTCGCATTCGTCTGTGTCGTTTTCACAGTTGAGTCCTGAATATCCCGGGATACATGTGCACGTGTAATTATTCATTCCGTCCATACAAGTACCGTTATGTTCACAAGGGTTAGATTCGCATTCGTCTGTGTCGTTTTCACAGTTGAGTCCTGAATATCCCGGGATACACGTGCACGTGTAATTATTCATTCCGTCGATACAAGTACCGTTATGTTCACAAGGGTTAGATTCGCATTCGTCTGTGTTGTTTTCACAGTTGAGTCCTGAATATCCCGGGATACATGTGCACGTGTAATTATTCATTCCGTCGATACAAGTACCGTTATGTTCACAAGGGTTAGATTCGCATTCGTCTGTGTCGTTTTCACAGTTGAGTCCTGAATATCCCGGGGTACACGTGCACGTGTAATTATTTATTTCGTCCATACAAGTACCGTTATGTTCACAAGGATTCAGTTCACATTCGTCTGTGTCGTTTTCACAGTTGTGTCCTGAATATCCCGGGATACACGTGCACGTGTAATTATTCATTCCGTCCATACAAGTACCGTTATGTTCACAAGGGTTAGATTCGCATTCGTCTGTGTTGTTTTCACAGTTGAGTCCTGAATATCCCGGGATACATGTGCACGTGTAATTATTCATTCCGTCCATACAAGTACCGTTATGTTCACAAGGGTTAGATTCGCATTCGTCTGTGTCGTTTTCACAGTTTAGTCCTGAATACCCCGGTATACATGTGCACGTGTAATTATTCATTCCGTCGATACAAGTACCGTTATGTTCACAAGGATTAGATTCGCATTCGTCTGTGTCGTTTTCACAGTTGAGTCCTGAATATCCCGGTATACATGTGCACGTGTAATTATTCATTCCGTCGATACAAGTACCGTTATGTTCACAAGGATTAGATTCGCATTCGTCTGTGTCGTTTTCACAGTTTAGTCCTGAATAACCCGGTATACATGTGCACGTGTAGTTATTCATTCCGTCCATACAAGTACCGTTATGTTCACAAGGGTTAGATTCGCATTCGTCTGTGTCGTTTTCACAGTTTAGTCCTGAATACCCCGGTATACATGTGCACGTGTAATTATTCATTCCGTCGTTACAAGTACCGTTATGTTCACAAGGATTAGATTCGCATTCGTCTGTGTTGTTTTCACATTTGAGTCCTGAATATCCCGGTATACATGTACACGTGTAATTATTCATTCCGTCGATACAAGTACCGTTATGTTCACAAGGATTAGATTCGCATTCGTCTGTGTCGTTTTCACAGTTGAGTCCTGAATATCCCGGTATACATGTGCACGTGTAATTATTCATTCCGTCGATACAAGTACCGTTATGTTCACAAGGGTTAGATTCGCATTCGTCTGTGTCGTTTTCACAGTTGAGTCCTGAATATCCCGGGATACATGTGCACGTGTAATTATTCATTCCGTCGATACAAGTACCGTTATGTTTACAAGGGTTAGATTCGCATTCGTCTGTGTCGTTTTCACAGTTGAGTCCTGAATATCCTGGGATACACGTGCACGTGTAATTATTCATTCCGTCCATACAAGTACCGTTATGTTCACAAGGGTTAGATTCGCATTCGTCTGTGTTGTTTTCACAGTTTAGTCCTGAATACCCCGGTATGCATGTGCACGTGTAATTATTCATTCCGTCCATACAAGTACCGTTGTGATCACAAGGATTAGATTCGCATTCGTCTGTGTCGTTTTCACAGTTTAGTCCTGAATATCCCGGTATACATGTGCACGTGTAATTATTCATTCCGTCCATACAAGTACCGTTATGTTCACAAGGGTTAGATTCGCATTCGTCTGTGTCGTTTTCACAGTTTAGTCCTGAATATCCCGGTATACATGTGCACGTGTAATTATTCATTCCGTCGTTACAAGTACCGTTATGTTCACAAGGATTAGATTCGCATTCGTCTGTGTCGTTTTCACAGTTGAGTCCTGAATATCCCGGTATACATGTGCACGTGTAATTATTCATTCCGTCCATACAAGTACCGTTATGTTCACAAGGGTTAGATTCGCATTCGTCTGTGTCGTTTTCACAGTTTAGTCCTGAATACCCCGGTATACATGTGCACGTGTAATTATTCATTCCGTCCATACAAGTACCGTTATGTTCACAAGGGTTAGATTCGCATTCGTCTGTGTCGTTTTCACAGTTGAGTCCTGAATATCCCGGTATACATGTGCACGTGTAATTATTCATTCCGTCGATACAAGTACCGTTATGTTCACAAGGGTTAGATTCGCATTCGTCTGTGTCGTTTTCACAGTTGAGTCCTGAATATCCCGGGATACATGTGCACGTGTAATTATTCATTCCGTCGATACAAGTACCGTTATGTTCACAAGGGTTAGATTCGCATTCGTCTGTGTTGTTTTCACAGTTTAGTCCTGAATATCCCGGTATACACATATCACATATGGGTCCTGTGTTATGTACTGTACATTGACAAATTGCTTCTGTTTTTGTATTAACACATTGCCCACCGTTCATGCAAGTATTTGTTTCCAAAAACAAGCAATACGGTATCTTTACATTGCATTTTCTTCCAGCATATCCGGTGTGACACGTGCATTTCCCGTCGCCTTCACATACCCCATGATCACATGAGTATGCTGGTGCGGGATGAGACAGGTGTTCTGTGATAACAAAACATATTGTATGTTAGTTTGATATTATCATAATGGAAAAGATTTCGGTCCATTTTTTAAAAATATTTGTTTAGGCTTTTCTGGCTCATTTAAAGACATGGAAACGTATATCCTGAAGGGAAACAAAACTACATTACAATATATAAAAAATTGTTTAAAGAATTAAGATAGCATCGTCTTATTCTTCACGCGTTTATGCAATCCAAAAGTGCTGCGGCGATAGTTTTTTTCAAGGTACTGCAAGCTTTTCATATTTTATAAACCCATGAAAAGAGAAGATATTCTAAAATCAACATCAATATATGTTGAGTTTTTGATTTTGTTTGTGAGAAAAAGAAAAGAAAGGTTTTTAATTTAAGAAGACATCAAACATACTTTCCCATTTACAGTTTGATACTGGACTGATCGCCACATTTATTTATATAACAGAATATATTTGATATTGTATCATAAATGCTGTCGAGACTGCTTTACTATGAGTATAAGTGCATTTGTATACACACATATCATAGGCAAATCCACAATACATGTATTATTATACCATTCTTGCATCCGCTGGACTCATTTTGGCAGTCAGGCTTGCACCGATACTGTTGTTGAAGAGTGGTGTTTGTTAACCATACCATCAAGTGAACCGTAACACTGTGAACATGAATTTATAAGTAATATGTACTCTTGTAAAGTTTTGAGTAACACGTTGTATGGTAGTTGAGTCTAAATGGGCATAAGCTGATGCATTTTTATTAATTTTGGTGCATTAGCATACTTCACTTATTTGACTTCAATGATAAAAAAAATTCGATTTATGAACAGATAAAAATATTAGCGATATTTTGGCGCTTTTGAAGTGGAGAATTTGTGGGCACGCAGCTATTGAATAAAAAAGGCTTATATTTTTTTATATAAACAAATCGTATGTTTTTGTTTTGTTTTGAACGTCAAGTGAGTTTAAATTTGAATCAATCTAGATCGTGCCCCTTTGACATTTAACAAGTTATCTTCCTTTGTAATCGATTGTGTACCAGTTCTTGTGAGAGCCGTGAATTATTGGAGCCCATCTCGTTTTCCTTACCCTGTTGGCCAATAAGAACTACTTCCTTTAATGTAATCATAACTTATCAATTATGATTGTTGTATGTCAATATCTGTCTGAATCAATATGTAACCTCCTGTGTCAAGGTAGAATGCGAGGATAGTCATCACCCCTCAACACATTCGGAACTCCTTGGCCATTTTTAATCGAAAACAACCTCGGATGCATGCCGGTACATCAGTAGAAGTAGTTCGTAAATGTTTGAATTATATAATTAATTAAATGTAGGGCTTTAGCTTGTATTTATTGATCTAAGTTTAAATTAATTGCCAGTGAAGTGTATTGTTGCAAATTAATTAAGATTCCCAAGAGTCAAGTCATTAAGTTTAACTTCTAAATTAATATACTACGCGATCTACTTTTAAGCAGCGGACTTAAACATACCGATTTCTGAGTATGTAAACCATCCAAATACATCCGAGGTTGTGTTCTAGAAAAATGGCCGAAGAGTATCAAATGCCCTCAACATTATAACGCTAGTATATTACTAATTGCATGTTTATAGGGTTATAATTTAAAACGGTTTGAAAACATTCTCTTTAAAAAATTATCAGTATTTACAGATTGCATTCATAAGGTTCACCTGTGCATGAACATAAATATTAAACAAAGTAAGTATGGGAAAATTATCGCTGATAACTGGGTACATATTCGCTAACATCTTGAGCTCAAAACTTAACAAATTTTATTGTAATGTAAAACGCTCTTATGAAGGCATGTACACATGTACTTTAATGTTTATATATGTAAAAAATAACACTTCCCACAAATATTTACGCAATTCTTGAAAACATTCTTGAAAACAAAAATTAAATATATTTTGTAACATTTGAAAACATGTTTTGCTATCATTGACTCAGTGAATACAAGCCTAAAAACATTTACATGTAGTCTTTTACTTTGTGTTCGGCTCATTTTACTATGTATGTATACTTACTATATAATTATCAGCATAGAAATGATTCAAGTAAATATTTTTTAAATGCTCAAAACATTATTAAGAGAGCATTTTACTTTTCACGTTTTGCCAATTCAGAATACATCTTTCTTACACTGTTTAAAAAGCAAGTGAAAATGCTTTAATAATATACTATCAGACAAGAAGAATACGTTCTTCGGCAGCTACCGAAAATACCAGAAATGTTCACGAGTATGTACAGTTGGTTAAATGTTTGCTAGTTATCATGTGTAAGGCATTTTCGCTGATGGCTATCTGACTATGGGGTTTGCCAGTAAGCATTATGTAAGACATGTTCACTGATGGCTCTTTGGTTATGGGTTTGACAGTAAGCATTATGTAAAACATGTTCACTGATGGCTCTTTGGTAAAGGGTTTGCCAGTAAGCATTATGTAAGACATGTTCACTGATGGCTCTTTGTTTATGGGTTAGGCAGTAAGCATAATGTGAGACATGTTCACTGATGGCTCTTTGGTCAAGGATTTGCCAGTAAGCATTATGTAAGACATGTTCACTGATGGCTCTTTGGTTATGGGTTTGGCAGTAAGCATTATGTAAGACATGTTCACTGATGGCTCTTTGGTTATGGGTTTGGCAGTAAGCATTATGTAAGACATGTTCACTGGTGGCTCTTTGGTTATGGGTTTTGCAGTAAGCATGATGTAAAACATGTTCACTGATGGCTCTTTGGTTATGGGTTTGGCAGTAAGCATTATGTAAGACATGTTCACTGATGGCTCTTTGGTTATGGGTTTGGCAGTAAGCATTATGTAAGACATGTTCACTGATGGCTCTTTGGTTATGGGTTTGGCAGTAAGCATTATGTAAGACATGTTCACTGATGGCTCTTTGGTTAGGGCTTGCCAGTTAGCACAATGTAAGACATGTTCACTGGTGGCTCTTTGGTTATGGGTTTGGCAGTAAGCATTATGTAAGACATGTTCACTGATGGCTCTTTGGTTATGGGTTTGGCAGTAAGCATTATGTAAGACATGTTCACTGGTGGCTCTTTGGTTATGGGTTTGGCAGTAAGCATTTTGTAAGAAATGTTCACTGATGGCTCTTTGGTTATGGGTTTTGCAGTAAGCATGATGTAAAACATGTTCACTGATGGCTCTTTGGTAAAGGGTTTGCCAGTAAGCATTATGTAAGACATGTTCACTGATGGCTCTTTGGTTATGGGTTTTGCAGTAAGCATTATGTAAGACATTGTCACTGATGGCACTTTGTTTATCGGAATGACAGGAAGCGTAATGTAAGACATTGTCACCAATGGCTCTTTAAATGTAAAAGAAAAATAACACAATGTTGCCTGACATTCCAGTTCGTGTTGTTTGAATAAGTTGGCCATCTTTTATATGTTTGTGCATTATGTAGATTTTATGTTTGATAGTATGTTAAACGAATTAGTTGAAGTTTATAATTAATAAGTATGAACTAATTACTATAACGAAGATATCAACGTGTTAAAGAGATTGTTGCCTCTGTTGATATGCCTTTGAATGACCTACGAGCATTTACAACAATTTTAACAGATCTACTCGATCAAAGCGTCTACCTGATGTGTGAGATTGAAATCTTAGGTGAAAAAGACATAACTCTCGCGCTTTGCCATGTTAAATCGGGGCTCAGTCGGGTTTGGCTCGTAATCAACTTGTGTTCCTTATCAGCAAATATGGTTATTGGAAACAACTGGTTTGGTCCATTGGTAATGTTCATCTTCCAACTGCGATAATACTCCTGGAAACCACAACATCTATAAATATTTTTTATAAAAGTTAGTCAAATTACCTGAATTGCTTTATGACGATACCATGAGAGCACATAATGTGAATCAATATGATTTTTTTTGTCTGATTTCAGTACATTCATCATCCAAGCGGTGTAAGATTTTGTCGAACGTAGCTGAGCATCAAAATTATTGCAAAAAACGATCTACTCTCACAGTCGCATTGGCCAGTTTTAAAGCGTATTCGACAGGACTAAGGAGTAAGGTTGCAGTAAATTAAAGTGACATACTTTCTATGATATACCTGTAGTGTATATAATTATTTTCTTTATTAACTTGATCCTTTTATTATATTTTTTTTATTAAGTGTTACTTATTGAACATTTATTGAGCATAGGTAAAGTCTGATCAGAAAATTATTTTAACACCATCATGAGAGCACTTTCTGTTAAGGAAGACAGACAACACGGACAGACAGGCAGATCGACAAACATTTGCACAATGTATACTGTCAACAACACATATGCTTATAATAATTCAAGTCAACGTGTATATGAAAAGTAACAAAGAAAACAAATCAAATTAGTTATTGAATGACTTTTTAAAAACTCCTCGATTGTCATTAGCCCAAACAAAAATTCAAACACCAAATATGTTACCTTATAATACGCTAGTTTAACAAGTTAGCTTTGGTGGAAAATTGACTGAATTATACTCCCTGAAACATTTAGGCGCATTCGTTAGAATCGATCTACGTACACATTTCTGAACAGAAAATTTAAAAATACTCGATTTTTATAGGCATACACAAAAATACAAACAACAAATAAATAACATAAATAGCTTAGATGTGCTTACATATTGAACATCTAATTCATCTATAAATGTATTGTTGTCATCAATGATGTTCTTGCCATCAGTCAGAGTGCCAAAGCAGTTTCTAAGCTTGTTCGCAGAAATATTATTTCGGTTTTCGATGAAGCTAAAAACCTTTTCTCTAACCAAACTGAAAAATAAAATAAATGCAAATGTTGTGACAAGTATGCGATTAATCGCATCTAGTCCAAGTATGCGATTAATCGCATCTAGACTAATTAAAACCCACAGTAAACTCATGTTCCGATGATTGTTCCAAGCCGGTTATCCTATCATTTATCGATGAAGCTAAGTAGGTCATGTGTGGACAGTTTTTGGTGTTTGTTTGCTTATGTCTCTTGTTCTATGTCGTCTAGGCCTCTCATGCCTCTTAATATGGTATATATTTGAGTTTTGGACTAGTAGGCTTGTCCCTGTAGTTTTTATTGTATACTTGGTATGCAGTGTTTACGATAGACATACAAGTTTACAAGTTTATTGGTACATTTAGCACATAAATATATGTGATATAAGGTTATACAACAGTATACAAATAACTACAATAACCAGGCTGTGGGTTGTTACTATCAGAGGAAAGAAATAATGTGGAAAAGTGGTTACACATATATCAAAAGGAAAATACATCCTTCTATGATTATCTAACAGTTTATGTGTTTGAAATGCCGGGTGGGTTTTAAAGATGATTCATTATAATAGCTAAAATATTGCCCAATTGACGAAGAGTGTGTTCATTGTTTCCATTCATAAGAGATTTGAAACTAAGTCAATTTGTGTTTCTGTGGAATCGCTCTGGAATTTGTTTTTCGTAAATGATTAAAAACACTACATTTAAATAAGTAATGAAATTCGTCTCCGATCTCTCCTGAATTAAAACATTGCAAATGTTATCATTACGTTGGACATTAGCCCATCTGAGTTATTCAATAGGAAGATGATTGTTACACATTCTAAAATAAACTAATTGTTGTAAAAGATAGGGTGACAATTTATCACATTCGGAGCTCCTCGGCCATTTTATCGAAAACAACCTCGGATGTATGCAGGTACATCTGCTGAAGTAGTTCGTAAAATTTTGAATTATATCATTAGTTAAATGTAGTGTTTTAGAGTTGTATTTATTGATCTAAGTTTAAATTTATTGTCATTGAATTGTATTATAGCAAACATAATGAAGAATCCGAAGAGCTAAGTCACAAAGTTTAACTGCTAAATAAAATTACTACGCGATCTACTTGCAGCGGACTTAAACGTACCACTTTTTGAGTGTGTAAACCGTCCAAATACATCCGAGGTTGTTTTCGATAAAATGGCCGAGGAGTTCCGAATGAATTTATCAAAATAATGTTCATATGTATGTTCATGTTTGTACATACGGTAATTAAGACATTTACTGGAATCAAAGACATTGCTATGACATATTTGCGAGTACTGATTTTGAAGACTTTTTATTTTATTTAAAGCTGCATTCTCACAGATTAAACGTTTTGACATTTATTTTTTATTTTTTTATAATTCGAGGCAATTTATGCGATAATGCATGAAAACCTTGTGGTAAAAGACTGCTGATTAAAAATCAGATCGCAGATTTCATAATTAATTTCAAAAAATGATGTTTAATGCATTTTTCTCAAACCGTTAGTGACGCTTTTAGCCATAAACCATTAATTTTCGAACGGAAATATAAATATCTAAAATCTGATTGTTTGTCAGCAGTCTTGTATCACTGTTTTGCAAATATTTTCGCAAAGATGGCTCATTCAAAGAAAAAAAAATAAAAAAAGGTTGTCAAAACGGTAAATCTGTGAGAGTGCAGCTTTAACAATATATCTCTAGAACCACATGAATGAATACTGATACTGGAAAACAGATCCGCTGAAGGTACAAAGCACATTGGAGATAAACTCAGTTTTCAGAAATTCAAATAATGATGGCCAATGGCCAATAAGATATTTACATTAAAAAGTGGCTTAATGTATCATATGTAAGTACGTGATTTTTGGATGCATGGCTATACCATGTTATTTTATATCGCCTAGATATATTTTCTGTCGAACGAGTATGTATGCAAATTATGCCGAAATAAAACTTATAACAACCAAACAAATTTGGTATTTAAATAATGCAAACTAAGTCATTTCACCTCCGATATTAGGACGAAATTCAATAAAACTGCGATCGCTCGAGGACACCGGGTCCGAGCTTAAACTTCGAGTGAACCATTGTGTCGAACGACCAAAATTTCCATTTTATTCTATGTCTTATAATGTTTTCTTCAAAATTTGAAGTCGTCATACCGATTGTTTACATCGGCACCAATTTTGTATTGGGTTGTGGAAATCGCTCATATGCTTAAAAGCTACTAAGAATTCTTAAGGTGAAAATGTTAAAAAAAAACAATAAATGAATAAATAGCAAAGTTTATTTTTACAAAAAACAACAACAAAAGAAACTTTTTCTAAACAAGCAACATTTGAATATGACAGTGAATGTTATGGCATCAGTTAGATTTAAGTTTTGCAAAATCAAGGATGGATAATTGGCGCATCTGTCTCGTGTAACTGTTGAATCATAATAATTATTTTCAAAGATTCCGATGTAGTTGTGCAAGCTTATTTATACTCGCACTCGGGTCTTGCCCATTCGACGAGTGCTCTGATAAGAGTGTTAGTCATTTTAGGTTTTTGAAGCATAGTACACATGCAAAATGTAACCATGGTTGTGTGCGGCGGGGAATCGAACCTTCGATCCCTGACAGTCAAGTGAGTTACCACTAGACCACGGATCCGCCACCAATATTCGAAGTTGGACTGTTATTGTATTACTCATTTACATTTCTCACAAATAAAGTCTCGTCATTAACTTCTAACAGGTATCCTCTCTATTGCGCTTATCAAGTAACAGTGATAATCGGGTTTTCACACCTTATCAAATTTTGCCTTTCATATGTCAGTGCAATTTTTAAAATTGGGAAAACTGTAAAAACTGGTTATTGTTTGAAATGGTATGAATTTATGACCTCGAGTGAATCATAAGGTTTTGCACATGAATTGTGTATTTGTGTACGGCAATAGTGTTCGACTTCTCGACTTACTTAGGTTTCGATCCATCGTCATTATATTGCATTGTAAAATAGTTGGAATTATAGGCGGGACTTAGCTTCGACTGACCGCCGGTTCTCGAACGACCGCCTGTTCGAACAACCGCAGTTTTACTGTAAAAAAAACAAAAATAAAAACTAAGATAACTTCACATATATATTAAATTCGGTCAATTAATGAATAATATTATATGCTGAAAAAAAAGATAACTCCTCAAGTGGCAGTGTGATTTCCGACCCTATACCTTAAGGAATATGACAGGGTGATTACCGGCCTTATACCTAGGGGAATGTGACAGGGTGATTATCGGCCTTATACCTAGGGGAATGTGACAGGGTGATTATCGGTCCTATACATTGGGGATATGACAGGATGATTTTAGGAACTCTACCTTGGGAAATATGACAGGGTGAATACAGGCACTGCACCTTGGGGAATAAAACAGGGTGACTACCGGCCCTATACTTTGGGGAATATGACAGGGTGATTACAGGCCCTATACCTTGGGGAATATGACAGGGTGAATACCGGCCCTATACCTTGGGGAATATGACAGGGTGATTACTGGCCCTATACATTGGGGAATATGACAGGATGAATACTGGCCCTATACATTGGGGAATATGACAGGGTGATAACCGGCCCTGTACCTTGGGGAATATGACAGGGTGAATACCGGGCCCATAATTTGGGGAATATGACAGGATGGATACCGACCCTATACCTTGGGGAATATGACAGGGTGATTACAGGCCCTATACCTTGGGGAATGAGACAGGGTGAATACCGGCCCTATACCTAGGGGAATATGACAGGATGAATACTGGCCCTATACATTGGGGAATATGACAGAGTGATAACCGGCCCTGTACCTTGGGGAATATGACAGGGTGAATACCGGCCCTATACCTTGGGGAATATGACAGGGTGATTAGCGGCCCTATACCTTGGGGAATATGACAGGGTGATTACCGGCCCTATACCTTGGGGAATATGACAGGGTGATTACCGGCCCTATACCTTGGGGAATATGACAGGGTGATTACCGGCCCTATACCTTGGGGAATATGACAGGGTGATTACCGGCCCTATACCTTGGGGAATATGACAGGGTGATTACGGGCCCTATACCTTGGGAAATATGACAGGGTGATTACAGGCCCTATATCTTGGTGAATGAGACAGGGTGAATACCGGCCCTATACTTTGGGGCGTATGACAGGGTGATAACCGGCCCTCTATCTTTGGGAATATGGCAGGGTGATTACTGACCCTATACCTTGGGGAATATGGCAGGGTGATTACCGGCCCTATACCTTGGGGAATATGGCAGGGTGGTTACCGGCCCTATACCTTGAGGAATATGGCAGGGTGGTTACCGACCCTATACCTTGGGGAATTCGGCAGGGTGATTACCGGCCCTATACCTTGGGGAATATGGCAGGGAGGTTACCGGCCCTATACCTTGAGGAATATGGCAGGATGGTTACCGACCCTATACCTTAGGGAGTATGGCAGGTAGAATACCGGTCCTATACCTTGGGGAATATGGCAGGGTGATTACCGGCCATATACCTTGGGGAATACGGCAGGGTGATTACCGACCCTATATCTTGGGGAATATGACAGGTTAAATACCGACCCAATACCTCGGGGAAAATGACAGGGTGATTACCGGCCCTATACCTACTATCTGTGTAATGTGATAGGGAGACTACCGGTACTATACCATGGAAAATGTTACAGGATGGACACCGGTACTATACCTTTAGGAATGTGACAGGTTGAATACCGACCCTATACCTAAGAGTTAATTGACAGGATGAATTCCTTCGAGATTGAAACAGGATATATACATGCACTATACCTTGGGGAATGTGACAGGGTGACCACCGGAACACATCCGTTTGTGTCCGAACAGTTCCTTGGCCTTACACCGTCGGTCAAGTTATAGTATATACCGCCTGTGTTGTTGTATTTAATAAGTCGGAAGAGCTCGATGTGGTTGATCTATCAAAATAAAATACCATGACCAGATAAGTTTCAAATATCCTAAACTATGTGTTTAACCAGGAATAATCATATGATGAACGATTTTATACTATTTTCACTGAAATGTTTTTTAACATTAGGAATAATATTACACAAATGATAACAACATTTATTTTTATTTTTAAAGAAAAAGTAAGTTACCGCTTCGTTAACGTCGAACCTAACACAGCTATTTTTGCTAGAAAAATAAAATACAAGTCACTAATATCCGGCAAAATACATACAGCCGTATCTTCTTAAAATGTATAAAGTTCAACTTACACCGCTTTTTATGAAGCTATTGTCTGACCTCTTGATAGCATTTTTGAAATAAACAAACATGTCATTCCTTGTCATGAACGTGACAGTCTGAATGATTTTGGTGTTGATGTATTCTTGCCTTTCCTTCTGCTTGTTCATACATATACCAAGAAAGGCAACGCTAAGTAGACCACTGAAAACACACACCAAACTTATCATTATATTACAAAGCACCATACATATCATTACATTATAAAACATCAAACATATCGTTATATTATAAAACACCATACATATCATTATAAAACACAATACATATCATTATATTATAAAACACAATACATATCATAATATTATAGAAACACAATACATATCATTATATTATAAAACACAAAACATATCATTATTTTATAAAACACAATCCGTATCATTATATTATAAAACACAATCCGTATCATTATATTATAAAACACAATACGTATCATCATATTATAAAACACAATACATATCATTATATTATAAAACACAATCCGTATCATTATATTATAAAACACAATACATATCATTATTTTATAAAACACAATACATAGCATTATATTATAAAACACAAAACATATCATTATATTATAAAACACAATACATATCATTATATTATAAAACACAATACATATCATAATATTATAAAACACAATACATACCAGTTTACCATACTTAGAGGAAGAATAACAATCTGAATAACAATCTGATTTATTTCTTGGGATCAAGTTTCAATGGAAATTTACTGTCTAGATTTGTGAAAACTCAATAAATAACCTATATCTTTACATATATACTAATGCGAAGTCGTAAAGTATAGCTATATTTAGATTAAAAAACAAGGCGACAAATCTTGTTCTATTTAGTTGTTTTTTTATGCATTTTTAATCAAACATCGCATTACCTTATATACCTAGTACTCTGAATCAATTTGATATATTAAGCGTTATGTATATTTCGTGAAATGACTGTTTTTACTAAACATGTTTTATGGTCTAAAAATCGAGACGCGTTTAATATAGTATCGCTTCCGTATACCGATATGTTGCTTAGATGAATCATTTAGTGATGTTTTTATTAACAACATGTTGAAATTGCGAATGTTTACGAAAGCAAAATCCGGAAATTCAACCAATCTAATTCATCCAGCTGTTCTACTTTACCTTTCATTATTATAGTGTATGTTTCCAAGCTCAAGTGTTGCCTCCACTGTTTCTGGGTAGCAGACGAAATCGGCGAGGAAATAAAATAACTGCCTCTTCAACACGGAAGATGGATACTCGTATGGGTCGTGGGTTTCAATCTGTATCATTGACCAGTCTGAAAAAAACATAGCTTCTTGTTTCAACCTATTTGACTCTAGCGTCGGTTTGTAAACTGCTGCGAGCTGTTATTAATCTAGTTCAATTCTGTTTCATGAAAAGCATATTCGTATATAGGAGTGATTTGTGCCGTCGCGAATTCTGATCACAGAGAAATGGTCAAAACATAAATGTCGCAAAAGGAAACCTAGAAAATGTATAACGCAATCTACAATACTATGCTTAGATGTATAGGCGCGTAGGCCACAGTAGGGTACCTTCTGTTTTACAATCTAGGATACTTTCAGATGTATCTAGCAAGTGCTCGTTGTGATGGTATTCGTCTGCTATGTCATCACTCCTGCATTTTTCTCCGTATGTGCCAGGTTTACAAAATACCTTCAGCTTCAATCTGATACTGAAAGGTACAAAATGTTAAGGAATCCGACCCACAAATTTGCAAATTACGGATGCCTGATGCCCATATAAAATTAGTTTTATTTCAAAGGGTTTAATGTACAGAATTTTTTTATATAAAGTTACAACGTGCCTTCTATGTGACTAGTCTAGAGCCATTATTCTTTAAAAAGAGGGTTATTTGCGAGTGCTGCTTTTATATCCGGAAATACGTATTCGACTCTAACGGATTTAAGCAAATTTGGCAAAAACACACTCGAGTCGCATACATCCTCCCCGGATCAAAAGGCAGTTATAACCCTTTTATATAATGCACTAAAAGCCTTATTTCTGAAGGTCAGATTCAGAGTACGTTTCTTAAACAAACTTTAATTCAACATGACATAACGCAAACGTTATTATATTCAATGAATGCAATGGCCGCATTTAAAACAGATGTGGAGTTTTTATTTCTCAAATAGTTTTAGTCTGATGCCAAATTTCTAGGATTGTTATATTGTAAATGATATTTCACCGTTTCAATTTTAGCCCGCTCTCACTTGCGAATCAAACGTCAACACACACAGAGCTGGGACACAATGTCAACGACGTCATTTCCGAGACCATGTTACGATCTCATACATTTTTCGCTCATTATAAATACTACATTAAACTGTCATGTTGTTACCCAGCGTTTGGTGACAACGCGGTGAAATATATGGCGATCTTACACTGAAAAACAATATTCTCAATATATATACACCAAAATTACCAATACCAATACGTACACATGCACAATGCTACGATACACTTTATTTTAGTCACTTACTTGACATGTTCGGTTTCAAGTGATAGTGTAAGAAATTCTCCCGTCCAGAAACTCTCGTGAAATGGGATGAAATGTGGTGTCGAATCCACCTCCTGCAGACTTTGGTTGTTGCCTCCATAGTCGTTTTGCACTTGCAATTGGATTATTTTCCTCTGAGTGAATATTAATATGGCATAACGATAACGGTATAAAAAAATTGAGCCTCTTTGTATAATAGTCAGCTTCAAGGTAAAATAAAGTATTTTAGGTAAATTATTGTTGAATGATACTGTTATTTGTATGTAATCACATGTACATTACAGGAAATGACGACAATGCCATACACTTTTAATCAAATTACAAACCATTGAACATTACTTAAGTTGATACATTGTTTCATCGGTGTTTTAAAACATTTGAAAAGTGCACATTTAAATGGTTAGATGGCTCCTATTGGCAAATATTCCGCCTTCATCATACATTCTCTAATGAAATCGTAGTGGTTTATTATTTTTTTTTATCTTTTTTAACCACGTGATTATTTTTTACCCTAAATTGTTATAAACCTTATAGAAGCAAGCTTATTTGCTTATAGGAAGCCGTCTTTCATGAAAGGGTACCGTTGGGCTAACTCCACCAAGTAATCGAACCGGAAAATGCGTCTCATTCAGTTGCAGTACTGACTTTTCTTGAAGCGTAAAATTGAGTCCATGGAATTCGCCATGCGCATAGCTGGAAGCAGACAAATGGTAATTGTTGTATGTTTGCGCTAATAAAGAACACAACAATAAATCGAAAACCATAGAAATGTGCTCATTTAAAAGACGAATGTTTTTTTTCTGAACACACGTATCTAATATTGGACAAAATGATTGTCTTTCAACAAAAGACCATTTATATCACCTGATTTTGTCGACGTCATTATAAATTAACAGCGCTATCAAAATAAGCAAAAACAGTATTTGCAACTGAATAATAGCCTGAAATTAAATGCCCTAGTCCTTATTTGAGGATTAATCCTGAACTTTAGAACCCCTAGCCCCAATTTCTCGAAACTTTTAGTCCCTTATAACAGGATTAAGCTAAGCTCACTATTTTTGTTTTTCAATAATTTGCGTAATATTTACTTCTATAAAAGTGTTTATACTGAAGACAGGAATTATCTTTATGTTTATCACAATAAACAATTTTTCAATTATCAAAATTCAATTAATTTATAAAAGTATATATTTTGGATTATTGAAATAAGCTACTTAAGTCTGTTTGGCTTAAGAAGTTTCGAGAAATTGGGGCCCGATGAATAGATAAAAAATATAGGCTTTGTTATTCATATAGAAACAATTCTGAAAGTAAGTACAAATAAATTTCATCATCCTGCCCGGCTTTCCACCAGAATGTTCCGAGCTCGGTTTATCTGGTTTGTGTTCACCAAGCCGGACAGCAGGGTTTCCTCTTGGTACCTCAAACAACACTCTAGTGTAACACCATGCCAAAGGGAGTGCTTGACATAATGTTTTAATAACTTGTTTCACAATCGTTCTAAATTAAACAAGTATCACACAGAAAAAGTATATCAATTTGTTTAATTTCTGTAGTATCGATGCACTTACTTCCCAATGCTCACGTTCAAACTCCTTTTGCAACTTTCAACACTGCACGAAACCCTCGGGACGTACTCGTCGATACCCACGTAGTAAGCTATGTTACCAGTATTCAGATCGGCTGAGGCCTGAGATATCCAAATGAAATACAATAGATGTGAGAAGGTAGTTTTCCTAATTCACATCATGAACAAATTTTATTACACAACTCCAACGTTTGCCAGCAATTGCTTTTTTTCATAACTTCCGCACAAAGTCCATTATATCATCGAGTTTAGTTATTGTCATGTATTCACACACATATACCTCTTTAATGTTAAATAATTTAACGTTCACCATTAAATTGTTTCTTTTTTGTTTTACTATTTTGACATTACACATGCCAATTTGGTAAAACCAATTTCAATTAGTCTAAAGAGCGTAAAGGCAATAATTAGCTAAAAACAAATAAACACATGATACGTTTGTAAGCGATTGTCATTGGACTTTTTTTGTTATCTTATATCCGTCTTTAAATAAAGAGTCTTGAAGGAGAAGAAGAAGAATAGTTTGTTTGGATTTAAACATACAGTT
Source organism: Mya arenaria (assembly GCF_026914265.1). Taxonomy (NCBI): domain Eukaryota; kingdom Metazoa; phylum Mollusca; class Bivalvia; order Myida; family Myidae; genus Mya; species Mya arenaria. Next base: position 48,852,860 of record NC_069136.1, on the reverse strand, counting down.
CATCATCCATCAACATGATCATACTTATATACAATAGTCAATATACCATTTAGTATTACATTTAGAATACATTACAAACATATCAAATATATACTATTACTAAGGAGAACATGCATCAAAACATATTATCAAAGGAAATATTATACTTGTATCAATGATAACAAAGTCTTGTATCTTGTATCTTTTTGCTTGACTAAAACATGAACGTGTTATACGAAAAATCAATGGTTCAGTTTTAAAGTATTTAAAGATGCACTCTTACTCCCAAATTAGACGTAACACAATTAATAATATTGTTTTGATATTTAAAAAAAATATTATATATAAATGTCGAAAATAATGGTTCTTATGAAGTATACCGAGTTTAATTTGAACAAAACGAGCATAAAACAAGGTATATAGTTCTACCTTATGCAAATATAGTAGACCACAGTAAATCTTTTAGCATTCACCAATCAAAATAATATTTTTGCGCTTCAAATTCTGCTATTAAATACATGGTTACACTCTTGTTATCAGTAATTAATATTTTCCATACATGCATTATTTAGTAAGGAGTTGAATATTTATCAGTCAAAATGTATGTCTGTTATACATGTGAATGTTTTGATTTTGAATAAGAGTGTCATTTTAACAATAGATTCCAAAAATTCCATTTTTGGATAAATGTTGGTTATCTTTTACCACAGTTCACATGATACGGTATTTCCTTACTCTAAGTTTGTTATACAGTACTATAATATATTCAGTATTTCTGGTATTTGTATTGCAAAAAATGTCACAGCTAATTGGCAAAGTCAAGAAATTATCATTTTTATTTTGAAACATTTTATAAAAAAGATTACGCTTTTCGCCGTGTGACTTTTCTATACCTGTAGTATAGTCATTGCAGTGCCTGATATGACGCAAACCAACCAAAATTATTTTCTGTGCATTTTTCCCCATTTTCAATTTTGACTGCACTATGTGTAGTTTTAAACCCTACTGCATAAGATAAAAAAATACTTGTAACACCAAATTAAAAATAAGGTTATTATAATAAATCATACATACCACTGGCTTCGCCAGACAAACTATTACTATTAAAAGCGTTCCAAGCATATTCCTGTTATTAATTAAAGACTCCAACAAAGTCATTTTGCCTTACTAGTTTCATAAGACAATAACAACTCCTACGATTTTGTTGAATACAATTCATTGTTAATTTGAAAGTGCATATACAATGGATAGTATTGTTATCATTCGATTAACATCCCATTGTTAAATAAAACAATAGAAAGATTACAAGTTCACCATTTGTTATCCACATTCAACACCAAGCTGATATAAACACCCTTGTCGGTTGTTAGCTCAGTCGGTAGAGTGTTGGACTGTTAATCGGACAACCAGGGTTCGATTCCCGGGCGGACCAGGTCACTTCTGTTGTGATTGGTAATGAAATCCTTTCTACGACCATTCGCACTGTACCACTGCCTCTGGCATGTACAGAAGTTGTCAGTTCCTTGCAGAAGTGAAGGCACCTAGTACTGGTTAACCGCCCAGGATAGGTGTGCGGTGGTTGAACTGTCACTCTGGGACCCTTCAATGTGCTCACGCCGGGACCCGGAGTATAAACTACTAACACCACCATGTAGGAGATTAAATCAGTCGAGAAATTCAATTGTGTTGTCATGTTAAAAAATAGTTTGTTTTGTTATTTTCAATATTTCCCAATTTATCTGCAACAAAGATATTGAACATTTCTCTTTATATAAACCTGAATTAATTTCTAAAGTTACAACAACTTTTAAATGCAAATCAATCTATAATTCTACAGCTCTTCTTGCTATGTATACGTATAACTTTATATTCATAATGCATGTTTTTTGTTGTTTTTTAAATCTGCATAGGGTAATTATTAGTGATAATAACAATGACTTTTATTCAAATTACATGTTGTTGTTTTCTGTAGAATAGCTTAATCCACATATTCTATAGCAGAATGCGCATTGATGTTATCTGGTAAAATAAATTAAGACTGAGATTGAGATAACAGTAATTTCGTAATATTATGGTATGACACACCCTAGTTCAGTATTTTAAAGATTTAACCGAACAGGCGAGAGGACCAAGTGAAGTAAGCGAAATGTTTATCAAAGTCATCTATACTAGACGTGGCTCAAGGCAAGTGACTTTTAAAAGCTCCTGAGATTTTTCTCGAATTTTCTGCAGTTATTTGCTCAAGGTCATCAATGTTTCGCCCGAGTTGATTTGTCCAAAAGTAATTTCCACAGACTTCAAGTAAAATATTGAATGTTCTCATTATTTTGATGCTTTAGTAAGCCTTCTTATAATATCAAAAGCCGAGAGCCTGTTCGTGTATGCGGGATTCATGCCATGGGCATATACCTCATTTGTGATGGTTTCTAAAGTCATTTGTATTAATTTCAATGAACTTCCAATACATATAGCCCGGAATTAACATTACAGGGTTTTCCCATGCCGGTACAAATAAAAGGTGAATTTCGAGCTATTGAAATTCGTGTAACAGTCCAATGACTCTATTGTTTCCTAAGTAACATGTGTATATTACAACGGTTTAATTCTGTTTGTACCGGAGGATTAGGTCGGAAAAACCAGAATAGCTTTAATTCCGGGCTACAACTATTTCGATGGACTGACCGACCAACAACAATCATTACAACAGTTACTGAACAACAATATATTAGTTTAAAGTTCTCAATTCTGATATTTGCTTATCCGTTTTCAACATTCTGATTAAAGGAACATATGACGGCAACGGTAAATTGCTCATCTGAGGAGCTTTAGGCATCTATTGTTTTAAGATAGTTCAAATGCATGCTATTGTATAAAACGGCAAATAGGACTGCAGCGTAAGGGCTAAAATTGAATAAAGGGTCATACTGATAGTCTTATAAATTGGTTTATTGAAAGATATTGAACGACCTGGTATAAGGTCTTTATACAAAAATGTCCAGCAGCGAAATATCCCAAATTATATATAAAAACATTTGATATCATGAAATAAACGGTCATATCTCGTTTACGCAAATAAAACTATTGAAATGTTATCAATTTGGTAATGCTGGAATGTTTAGAAGTACAGTGTCTCCTGCGCGCGTGTGTGTGCGTGCGTGCGTGGAAATGTCTTGCAAGTGCTTCTTTCCCCAAGACAAGGCGTAATTAAAGGTTGGTGTCTATCCAAGAAAGATCATACAGACACCTCGGGAGGCACCTTTTCTGGACCACATAGTGTCAAGCCAAAACAAATAAATATTATCATGTCACATTTATGGATTGCTTCTTACTTTTCGTGCGTTCATAAAGAATGAACGCTCGGTCGTGATTTTGCAAAACCATTTAAAAATTTGCAAAATCGCAACCGAGCGTTTATTCTGCATGGACGGACGAAAATTAAGAATCTATACTTATATTTACATTTCCCCTTTTTCATGACTTTATGTTTGTGATAAAAATGTTTTTTTTTGTTGAAGGAGTTTCGCGATTACAAGAAAATTATTGAGATTATTTTATTTGTGTTTGATATATGCATGAACCAATTTCTTTTTTGCGAAACATCCGCCTTCAGACGTCACGAAAGGTCGCCCTGTTCACGCAAAATGAACGACATTTTTATCGTACAGAAAGTTTATGATACTCCAAAGATCTACGACATAGTTTGTCATTTTACCTGAACAAAAAAAAATAAACTACCAATAGATGTAGATGAAGGGAGGCTACTAGGATAATCGGGGCAAAGAAGGGAGATAACTAGATTAAAGGTGTTACGAAGGAAAATAACTCGAATATTTGAAGGGAAAGAAGGGTTATGGTCAGCTTTAAATAAATAGTTAAAAACCTGTGGTCATAAATTCAAATCGAGGACATGAGGGGGCATAATATCCGTTACACTTCATAGATGCAAAATTGTTTTTTTTGTGCATTTTTATGTATAGCTCTTTCGACATTATGACCAACGAAGACAACATGAATTAGGTAAGATACAGCCTGGACAAGGAGCATTTCAACCTTTGACATCTAAGCGTGACATTGACCATTGATCTGCAGACCAGGGTCTTGTTCGCGGCACGCCACCTGATCATGGTGAAATTTTAGAATATTTTTTTCTTAAAATCCTATAAAGCATCCTCAAGACAAAGCTCGGACAGGTATTTTCAATCTAAGACCTCCAAAGGTGACTTTTACCTTTGAGATACATACCTTGGTCTGGTGAGTGACTCTTTATGGGGAACCTTCCTGGAAAGTTTTAAAATCTTATACTGCATGGTCAAGTTACAGCTCAAACACAATCGTTTCAACCGCAATCGCTTTTGTGCGTGACAAGCCCTTCATCATGGTGAACCTCCATGGCAAGGTGTTTAAAACTCCCACAATGCATATTAAAGATAGAGTCCAAATAAGATTCAGTCCAGGCCAGTCCTATCAACAATACTTATTTTGACAATAAACCTTTAAACGTGACCTTCGTCTTTGAGGTACAGAACTTGGTCTTGTGTGCGGCACGCCGCATCATCATGGTGAACCTTCATGGCAAGCTTTTAAATTTCCTATAATTGCATCCTCGAGATACAGCCCGGACAAGAATCAATCTAGACAGACGCATACAGATACTTCACTGGAATGTCATTGTGACAACTATGTTTCGATCATCGCAAGCGGGTTTTTCAAAAACCATATGGTTTCCCTTGATATGTGTACATGTTTCTATCATGAAAACAGGGCACGTCGCTTAAAACATTCCCTCTGTGTTTGCCAAACAGGTGTCAAGTCCTCGTTGTTGTTGGTGGCCAAACAATAAATAATTCTGCTTATCTTCAACTAACCTACATATACATGTTTATTATACCTCACGTGACCTGCCCATATCAATTTCTCATGTTAATTACCCATCATGGGCAATTTCGTATTATTATACCTCACTTATATTGTCTATGTTAAATTCCCTATACCCGAGCGGTCAATATTTTTTTAATATTGCCCGGTAATGTTGACTGGCAGAGTAATATCACATGCGCAGAAAAGATGCGCGTGCGCTTTAGAATTTTTAATGGCCGCATAAATAATAAGAGCTGATGCCCGCACAATAAATAAAATGGCATAACAAAACGGTTCAAGTTATCGACTATTGATTTTTTGTTCAGGACATCAAAACGGTTCAAGTTATCGACTATTGATTGATTTATTTTTTTCAGGACATCAGAGGCAGTGGAAACTGAATTTTTAACCTTTTGCCTCTCATACGGAGGCCGATGGAAATACATTAGTTGAGTCTATAAAGATTCCAACAGTACAAAAAGGTCTAAAAATAGGCATTTTTTGGTTTTCCAATGCTGAGGTGGTAAGCGCTTATTAAAATGTGTTGTTAATCTGGTTACAACGGTGTTTGCATTATTTCTAAACGTAATTTGCAACAAAATGACAGCTTAAACAAACAATAATTACAGAATAAATTGATTAAATTTGAAAGTTGTGTACTGTAATGGTAAAAACCTTATATGTGTATATACATGTAACTGTGTTCGGTATAATAAAATAAATATTGCATGGCTTCCAGTGTGACAGTACATATTGTCAACATTCGGTAAAATACTGTTACCCTCGGCTTCGCCTCGGGAAATAGTATTTCCCTCATGTTGACAATATGTACTGGAAGCCATGCAATATTTATATAATATTGCCTTCATCCATTTACTTACAATATACAGCACTTCCGCTTTGGATTTTGTTTCTTCATTTCAGATGCTGTATAATCTGTTTATTTAGAATGTCATATAATTTACTACGAATATATCCAAAACAGTTTCATATCTCTAGTTATTTGTTATCTCTTCATATCTCATTGACAGAATAAATAAAGCAGCTAGGAAATGTGCACACTTTAAAATAAATCTTCAAATTTCCAAAGGGGAGTAACTGCCGTGCAGTCCACCAAAATGTAAATTAAGCCTACCTTTGCAAATATAAAGCCAATATGTATGTTTATCTATAAGAAAGCAAATTGAAATAACATCAAATCCGACTGTTTGAATATCAGTTAAAACGTTAAAAAAACCAAATCAAATCAAATCCATCCAATAGATCTCAAGTTTAACATGCTCCGGAAACGGAAAAGTAACTAACAGCAATAACAAGCTGAAAAAGAGTTATGGTCCTTGTACATTGCACTATCTCTCATTGTGCTTTGCCATAATATGAAGTTTCATTAAATAGCATCCATTAAATTAAAGATATGCTCCAAAACAAAAGTTACAAAGGGCAAAAACTCTGTAATGAGGTAGAATAGAGTTATTGTTCTTGTATACTGCACTTACTCTCACTGAGATTTACCATTGTATGCAGTTTAATTAAATTCCATCCACTGATTTCATGAAATGCTCATTACAAGGAAAAGTGGCAAAGGGCAATAACTCTGTAAAGATGTAGAATATAGTTATGGTTCTTGTATACTGCATTTCCTCTCATTGTGCTTTACCATTGTATGCAGTTAAATTCCATCAAGTAGTTTTCAAATTTTGCTCTGGATAGGAAGACAAAGGATTATAACTATGTAATTAGTTAAAAAAGGTTTTATGTTTTTTACATACTTCACATCCTCTTATTATGTTCTTTTATTGTATGACGTTAAATTGTTTTCCATCCAGTAGTTCTGAAGTAATGCACTGGACAAAAAAAGTGTTAAAGGGCAATAACTCTGTAATTGGCTAAAATAAATTAGTTTATGGTTCATATGCATTGCATTTCCCCTCATTGTGCTTTATCATAGCATGCAGGCTAATTAAATACCATCCAGTAGTTTTCAAGTTATGCCTTGGACAAGAAGAAACAAAGGGCAATAACTCCGTTATTAGCTAAAATAGAGTTATGGCTATTACAAACTGCACTTCCTTTCATTATATTCTATCATTGAATGATGTTTCATTAAATTCCATCCAGTAGTTTTGAAGTACAAGAAAAAAGTAACAAAGGACATATACTCTCTAAAAGCTTAACTATAGCTATGGCTCTTCATACTGCACTTTTTCATTGTGTTCTATTATTGTATGACGGTTAAACTTTATTGAATTCCATCTCATGTTTTGAAGTTTGTTTTTTTCAGATAGGAACATTAACATAGGGCAATTACTCTTTAATAAGCTGACATAGAGTTATAGTCCCTGTTAACTGCACATTCTTTCATTGTGCTTAACCATTGTATGATGTTTAATTAAATTTCATCCAGTATTTTTCAAGTAATACTCTGGACAAGAAAAAGTTACAAAGGGCAAATAGGTATGCTCCGGACAAGAAAATGTAAAACAGGCCAATAACTCTGTAATTATTTACAATAGAGTTATGGTTCTTTCAAACTGCACTTCCACTCATTATGTTCTATCATTGTATGAAATTTTATTGATTTCCATGTTGAAGGTTTGAGGTAAGGCTCATGAGAGGTAAAAATAACGAAGGGCAATAAATCTGTAATGAGCTGAAAAAGAGTAATGGTTCCTAAACACTGCACTTCTACTCATTGCCTTTAACCAAAGCATTCTATTTTATAAAATACCATTGAATAGTTTTGAAGTTATGCTTCGGATAAGAAAAAGTAACAAAAGGCAATAACTCCGTAATTAGCTAAAATAAGAGTTTTGGTTCTTGTACACTGCACTTCCTTATTGTATAAAGTTTAATAAAAATCCAATACCAAAAACACCAAGGGCAATAACTCTGTAGCAAGCTGAAATAGAATTATGATTCTTGCATACTGCACTCTCTCTAATTGTGCTTTACCAAAGCATAAAGTTTAATAAAAACTCCATCCAGTAGTTTTCAAGTGAAATACACCCCTTTTAAACTTCCGTTTGTCGTGAGTATAAAAAAACAAGCAAATTCGTTGCATTGATATCCCCCACCTGATTGGGCTAAGTCAAGGAATGGAAGTCAATTGATGATGAAATATATACATATATATGAGTTTGAGTTTGATTGCAACTGTTCGAAATAAAAAAAATATTGTATATAATGTAACAATTAGAATTGACCAAGAAACCTAGTTTATGACTCCATGATACCAAGTTCCAAACCGATCTAAGATTTCATCAAGGCAAACATTCTGATCAAGTTTCATGAAGACCGGTCCAGATATATTGCAAAAATATAGCCTCTAGAGTGTCCACAAAGGTTTTTTTTAAGATTTGACCCAGTGACTTCATATTTGACCCCACATGACCTACTAGTTTCAAACTATTCCAAGATTTCATCGAGGCATTCTGATTAAGTTTCATGGAAATAAGAGCAGATGTAATGCCTCGAGAGTGTTCCCAAGATTTCTGTAAGATATGACCTAGTGACCTAGTTTTTGACCCATATGACCCACTTTTAAAATGCAGTCGAAATCTAACCCAAGAGAACATTCTGAGCATGTTTGAACATAATCCAACCAATCACCACCACTAAATAGTTTCGGACACAATTTTTCAAAGATTTCACATACTGTCCTGGTTTCTGACCCCAAGTGACCCAGTTTAAAACATGTCCAAGAGTTCATCAAGGGAAACATTCTGATCAAGTTTCATGAATATTAGACCATACATAATTCCTCTAATGTGATTCAAAGACTTTTCTAAGATTTGACCTAGAGACCTATTTTTTGACCCCATGTGACCCACTTTTTAAATGGTCCATATTTCTTCAATGAGTACATCATGACCAATTTTGAACATAACTTGACCAATCATTACCATGCTATGGTTCTGGACAAGATTTTTCTAAGATTTGACCTAGTGACCTAATGTTCGAACATATGTGACCCAGTTTTATTTACGACCAAGAGTTCATCAAGGAAAACATTCTTATTAAGTTTCATGAATATTTGACCATGTATATAGCCTATAGTATGTTCCAAAGATTTTTCTAAGATTTGACCTAGTGACCTAGTTTTTGACCCCATGTGACCCACTTTTTTAAATGGTCCATATTTCATCAAGGTTTACATCATGACCAATTTTGAACATAACTTGACCAATAATTACCATGATATGGTTCTGGACAATATTTTTCTAAGATTTGACCTAGTGACCAAATTTTTAATCATATGTGACCCAGTTTTATTTACGACCAAGAGTTCATCATGGAAAACATTCTGATTAAGTTTCATGAATATCTGACCATGTGTAACGCCTCTTTTATGTTCCAAAGATTTTTCTAAGATTTAGTGACCTAGTTTTTGAACCCATGTGACCAACTTTTGAAAGTGGTCGAGATTTGATCGAGGGGAACATTCTGACCAAGTTTGAACATTTTCTGATCAATGCCTACCAAGATATGGTACCAGACGGACGGATGGAAGGACTGACGGAAGGACGGACAACGCCAAAACAATATCCCCCTCCCGAAATCTTCGATTCGGCGGGGATAACAAAAACCAAATCTGATAACATCTTCTTATGTGTCAAATGCTCCTTATTACACGGCCATATGTTGCAAAGGATTTATTTTTTTCCCTTAAACACGATTTAACAATGATCTATTTAAAAAAAAAATTATCTTATTTTGGGCTTCCCCACCAACTTTTGCACTGTGGAAAGCCCTTAACCAAGATTTCTTAATGCAATAATCCTAAAACATTTCTTTGTTTATGATAATATTATCATGTTTATGCATAATGAATTATTAGTATTGGTTTAACTAATCATAATTAAAGAAGACATATTTTTTATCATTTATTGGTTTTAATTAATTCATGAATAGCCAGTGCAAACAAAACAGTGACTACTATACACATATAGTGCACAATAATAAAATATAAAGGTACAACAATATCTATAATTTTTTAAAACATACATTTTTTTAACATTATTCCAAGACAAAAATAAATACCATTCTAACCAGTACCCAAAACTTACATGCCTACATGGTCAGATACTCATGGCCAGTGTTGTGAATCGGTTCCAGTTTGACTATCGATCATCGGTTCCACTCATGTAACTGATTATTGATAATACAATCCGTTTTTGACAATCTTAATTTTAGGTTTATTTTTTTTGTACAAAAACTAATATTCGTTAACAATGTTATATGTATGTTTGAAGTTATTTAGTGTTGTGTTGCTTCCGGCCATATCGTTAACGATAACAACTGAACATTTCCGAATGTATAAATGAACCCAAAGGGGAAAATTGGCAGACGTAAACTCAATGCAATTTACAAGAGGAAAGATGAAAACCAACTTGCCTGTTGAATCCGATCCATTATGACCAAATACAATCAATAGTTGCCAATTTTAGGCCAAACCAATCAATTTTCGATTATAATCAATCATAGGAAAATCACTACACATGGCTGAGCCATGCAGTTGTCAATGTAGAATAAAGGAATGGATCAGCTGTGGGTATCTGACCATTGGATGCCTAATGACCACATATTATTTTGGTACCATTTGAAAGCATCTAAACATAGAAACATACCAGTAGTAGTTAAAAAGTACCATTCTTTTGTTTCTCACCGAGCTTTTTGGCCTTGAATGATTACAAGAGAAGCCCATTCACATCCAATTTCAGATGAAATAAAGAACAAAAGGACAAACTTCAGCTCTGTATCCATAATAATGTTTCAGTCATTACATTTAAGATATTTAAATCTTCAAGCAATACCGGCCATTTTAATGATTACAAAAATTATACGGGTAAAAAGGCATCAAAATTTCGCATTGCTACCTGACTGACTAGGAATGGTAAGCTTACTTGTATACTTTGGATCCATTAAAGCTGCACTCTCACAGACTCACTGTTTTTACAACTTTTTTATTTTTTGTCTAAGAATGATAAAATATCTGCAAACCAGTGATAAAAGACTGCTGACAAAAAATCAGATCACAGATTTTCAAATTTCCGTTTGAAAATTAATGTTTTATGGCTAGAACCATTATCAACGGTTTAAGAAAAATGCATAAAACATCAATTTTTAAACTTAAATATAAAAATTTGCAATCTAATGTCTTGGCAACAGTCTTATATAACTGGTTTACATGAATTTTCGCATAAATTGGCTCGTTTGAAAAAAAGAAAAAAAAGTTGCAAAAACAGCAAATCTGTGAAAGTGCAGCTTAAATGTTAATGATATATCCATTGGCTATACCAGTACAAAACCTATCAACAAAAGCACCAGCTATCCCAATACAGTTTGATTATTGACATTCAGATACAGAAACACACCAAACAAAAGCATACATGTATATCTTGTTCTGAGCAGCAAAACAATGCTATTTCAATATAACAATACAAAATGAGATTGCAAGTACTAACAAATAAACAACTTATAGATAAAACACAGATAACAGACAACATGTGGTTTATAAGAGGAAACTGTATATGACCTGACAAATGTGAGGTTATGTGCGTATGAACTGGGTAAATCCCCAGTGAACTAGTGTTTCCAGTAAACTTGTTTCACTGACCCCTCAGAGGCAGTAACACATTCGGAGCTCCTCAGCCATATTTCGCGAAAACAACCTCAGATTTATGCCAGTACATCAGTAGAAGTAGTTCACATTTTTGTAAATTATATCATTTAATTAAATGCAGTGTTTTAGCTTGCATTTATTGATCTAAGCTTAAATTGATTGCCAGTGAAGTGTAATATTGTAAATATAATTAAGATCCGCATGAGTTAAGTCATTAAGTTTAACTGCTAAATTAAATACTTCGTGATCTACTCTACGGACTTAAACATATTGAGTATGTAAACTGTCCATATACATCCCAGGTTGTTTTCGATAAAAATGGCCGAGAAACTCCGAATGGCAGTAACACTATTGATAAAGCTATTTTGATGTGTTTTGTCTGTTTGTGGTGCTTGAACATTTGTGTCTCTGTTTCCATGTCATTGTGGCTATACCTTGTGCCTCTAAGGGTTTATATTTGAATGTTCCACTACTGGGCTTGTCTCTGTTGTTTTCATTGAATTATTGACAAAGGTTGCAATGACTAACTACTATGAACATAACTATTCAGATGGCAACAGTATTGGTATTTAGAATTTACAACAAATAAAGTCATGTGCATACACAGAATCTGGCTATATGTAGACATAGCAAACAATGTATTTATGTATTGAGGAGCAATGAAAAGTTGCAAAGAATGCTTCACACAGGAAGTGGCTTGGTTAAATGGGTTATTTGTCAATTCAGCTATCGATTCACATCCTCGGTGTCAGAATACCGGTGGTCAGATAATACTGCTCTCTATATACTGCTGTTATTAAGTCAAATTAACAAGTTAAAATTATTTAAGCTGCATGTACATTTTAGTTCTAGTATTCATGTTGCGTCATATCACAGAAAACACGAGGACCCATGTACATAGCAGGCTCACATACATTTGGCTCACATAATTGTTGTTACTAAATTTTTAATGTTATCCTTTGGTATAGTTCAAAAAAGAGATGAGAGTTACCAAATTGTTGCATTTTAGGAAAAGAACATATAAATTATGTTTAATTTGTATATACCTTTAATGAAAATTTGTTAAACAATATATTTCTTAAATATGGTTATATATGGTTATATATTACTACAAAAAGCTTCAAAGATCAACAAATAGATCACGTAAAAATCAATCAACGTTAATATATTATAGTATATGAATAACATTACAAATAAAAAAACAAACAAAAATTGTAAATACATGATTGATTAACCATTTAAAACAATGGTTTGGCATTTTCTATCTGGTAGTGTTTTCAGAGCTGAACATGACAGCCTAGATGCAATTTCAACAGAGTGGGCAAGCGTTGCCACTTTTAGCATCGGGCAATAATGCATTCAATCATCAACTTGAAACTGACTTCATCCAAAAGTAAACTTACATGATCTTCATATCTTATCACAGAAAAGAAAAAAACAAACTTACTTTAGAGTACAAATTTTGATATCTTAACAAAAATAATTAATTCATTGCATTAATGATTTTTGCATTTTCTTGAATATAAAAGCGAATCCATTGTTGAAATAATTCAGAACAGTTTCTTCAGGAAACACATTTCAGTCCTGAATAAAATCTAAACTTAAATAAACAACAGTGTGTAAAAAGTAGCACATAACACACTTAACTTGCATGATACAGGGCCTGGAAATGACTTTGAAGGGTGAGTTGTTGTTTTTTTATAATGTGTGCTGTAGTTTGTATTTTTTGTGCTGAATAAGGGAAGGGAAATTGACAGGCATATACGCGCAGTTAATTACCGAACAACTGGGTACTTTTATATCTAACATATCATTGGCAAAATTTTGTATAGACTATAGTGATGTTATGTTTGACATTTAGTGTTCATCCAAATTAAGACAAATTAAGACACTATCAATTGGAACATTGGCTCATATAAAAACAACAACATGAGCTTCAAATTTGTTTTTCAATAGAATTACGTAAATTCAATATCAATTAAAAATCTCATCTATGCAATGAATCTTTTTTCAAAATAATCAATATCTGAAAACAATCAGCTCAATAAGATCTTGGCAGTGGAGAAAGCTACCAGCAACTACATACAATTTATGGGACCAATTGTTCAAAACTTTAATGAAATTGTGTTATTGTGATTAAATTTCAAACCTGTACAAAAAATGAAAAATTTCATCGAAACATTTCTTAGTACTTTTTACAAATATTTAGAAAGTTTCATCTGTGCTTGTTTTATGCAGATATAAATAAGCATACTAAAAAATAGTTCAACTTCAAAGGTTAACATGAGTGATACCGTTTAGAAAATTGTCATTTATTACTCTAATAAATTCTGAACAATCAGCACATGGATTATGATCAAGCAATATAATAGATTGTATATCAAAAAGGGATATACAATCAACACCAGTGTTTTTAAGGATTTTGTTGCAATATATTTACTCTCTTTTTTCTTTAAATATTACCAGTTTCTAGTTCATGGTGTATAACACTATAGAAGAGTAATATTCAATGGAATATTTCATCTCTAAAACTACCATGAATAACATACAGTATCAAGAATTCAGGTAAATAATTCATCTTTCTTTGCCTTTAATGTACAAAGGTTTGTAACATAGATGGTTCCCATTCATATATATCAGAGAACAGTTGTTATGAAATTAGAAACAATCCTCATTTTCACGACCACATAAAAACACAACCCCAATAATTATATACATGTACATAATACTAAAATCCACTAATATACTGCAAATATTGGGAATGATCTTAATAATATTGATAACACAGACAAACAATCGTGCAATTAGTATATGCAACTGCTGAATTTGAATGCTGAATTCAACATCACAAAGAATAAGCCTTTTAACAGGGTCTACAATAACTCTGAACATAAGACATCATGATTTAACAACTCCACTAACAGCCAGTTTTTTGCTCAACTCAAACATGGTGTTGTTTGATGGAAATACAACATTCAAAGCTTCTCTTAGAAACTAGTTAGGTAAAAACATGATTAACATTAAGTCCAATGAATAATGAGCGAACGTTTTTTTAAATATCTGTTTTACACCATTCACAGTCTAAGTGTAGCAAAGGGCAGACTAAACCCTTATGTTTTATGTGAATTTTCTTCACCCTAGGCATCCACAAAATACAATAGTTTTCATATGCGATCATCCATCCATGGATGAACCATGGCTTAGAATACCAGAGTAATATGAAACTAAAACCGGTTGTTTTCTCATTTTCGCACCCTCAATAATCCCTATATACATGTACATGTTATATTCATACACTATCGCCTGTGGGTGAGCCGAGGTTGACTTGTAATCTCATTGGCTGGTTATATGATCCAAGGTCATCCTGGCCCAATCCAAGGTCACCGCTTATCTCCTCCTGGTAGCGAGGAAACTGCAAACACAACAGATATTCATGAAGGCATTTTTATCACTATTCAATAAGCTTCCTTCAGACAATTTTGGACTAAGAGCCAATGACCGTTATATATAATTTGTTACTGTTATAGATCAAAACATTTAACCATACACAGACTTTACAGTTGCATGAACATATATTTATTGACGAGGCTCAGTCATTTATTTTAAAACTATACACTGAAGTAAGTGAGATAGGTGTGAAACATCTTGAGATAGAAAAACTACTATATAGAGAATTAATTAGGGATGGATTCTTATATTTGGTGCGTTCATGCAGTATGAACGCTCGGCCGCGATTTTGCAAATCCCTGAAGCAGACTAGTGGCCAGACATATATAAATGTAAATATATAAGATAATATATATATAAATCATAATATATATATAATAGTCTATTAGCTATTCAAGCATACTTATTATAGTTTAATTTCTGCATATATTTTACAGTCAGTAAGCAATTTGCACAGTTCTTATCCTTTCTATTGACAGGTTTCTTGGTGCCATTCATGGGTACCATTCTGTGTTGAGCTAGCTGGGTGCAATGTTTATAAGTTCACATTGGTATTGTATATGAAGCTCTGGGATTTTTTCTCAATGAATACAAAACCAATTAAAACTTTATGCGCATGTTTTAAAAATAAACAGCCATTTTATTAAATAAAATTTCAATAATTGAACTTAAACTAGAGCTATCAAAGAGATGATAAATATCTCCAGTCGACTGGTTAACTGTCATGTTTTGGAAATAACAACATGAACATTATAAAGCATACTAAGACCAAGTGAAATGTCAAGCACATTTTAAGTGCCCAATTGCCAATGCCGACTAACATTCCTATAAAGTTTCATGAGTGTATGTGCAATTCTTTTGGAGCTACAAGCAACACAATAATTCAGATCTTTCTTTACTATTTTATTCAAGGGCTATAACTACTTCGTCCAGCTTAAATGTCAAAGAAATCACACTGGTGCTCAAGTGCTAAAGTTGAATGTGTGTGTTTGTGCAAATTTTTTTGAGCTACATTTGATGCAACATTTATCAGACAATACTTTTACTACGTCAATGGCTATATTATTTATGAATAATTACGAGATATGAAAATCCGCTACTTGAGACAAGACTAAAATATAAAATAAATACATTCTCTCAGAAATGCTGCAACAAAATTGCCCAAGAAGAATATACGTACAGGGGTAAGTTAAGGTGGCAGGTTGAGTAAAGGCTTGGAAATTAGTAAAAGAAGTTACACTCAAAAGAATCCAAGAAGACATTTTCTTGAGCATAAAATAACAATATCAATCGGAGAAATGCCCTCTCTGTATCAACATATCGTCCAACTCCGCCTATTATAAATACAGAAAGAAAACGTCTAAAGTCTGGCATGAATTCTACGTTATGTTTAAGTGCCATACTTCAATTGGGCATAAACATTTTCAAAGAGGCAGAGACGAGAAACAAACAATACAGCACAAACAGTTTATATTTTTAAATAGTCCATGCCAAATTAATGACTATTAACAATGAAGTTTTTCCTCACATTTTCTTTCAAAAATTGAATGAAATTTCATTTTTTTGAAATCCTTAATGAATTATTAATATGTCTCATATACAATTTCAATTTCATATAAGGTAATGACCATAAAATTAACAAAACATTACTTTAAAATGAACAAATAACGCCATTACATGGTAACAATATACCGTTTCTTAATATTATGCTCAAGATATACAAATTCACCGTGTTTTTCATGCAAGGACAGTACTGTTCCATCAAAATACAAACTATATATAAAGAGTATCACCATTAGTAGCCACTACAATTCTACCAAAAGAAGTCAATAAATCTAGAAGAGAACTGATTTTTACTTAATATAAGAAATATAATTAATTGTTGTCAAAGTTGTAAGTCTTGAAACTGTTTACCAACATAACATAACATAAGAACAAAAATAACAGTAATTGATTAAATCATTGATTTACCGGAACATAACAGGAATCGTTTTGATATATATTTATTTATTGACTTCTTAAAAGCTTTTGATTATATGCATAGTAAAAGGCACATGCATACCTAATTTACCTTAAACTGCATGAAGCTGAACCTAATCAACATAATACAGTTTGACATTAACATCCCTCAACATAATACAGTTTGACATTAACATCCCTCAACATAATACAGTTTGACATTACCGGTAACATCCCTCAACATACTACAGTTTGACATTAACATCCCTAAACATAATACAGTTTGACATTAACATTAACATTTCTCAACTTAATACCCTTTATCACCAACTTATTCCACCAACAGCTTTACTTTAACATGTATGTCTTAGTATGATAAATTAAACCAAAAAACTAATCTAAATTCAACAAGTCACTGTATCGCTAGCAATTCAATTAGTCCCCTACAGGAGGACTGGTTATGTATGAGATAAACTGAAATTACTAGCATAACTATTTCTTACTTTTTGGTTGGTATTGAAATCACAACCTTTGCAGGACATTTTTTCTAATGACATGGATAATCTCTTTATAGCCCTATGTCCTCATACCAAGCTTTAATATTTTTGAGTTATCACAAGATTCAGTTAAAAAGTGGTATTTTCAATATTTTCCTTGCCATTGAGAGCGACAGACTATACAATGATATACATGATCTTCTTATTGTCCTCTATTCACGTACCAAGTTTGTGAACCTAGCATTGATACATTTTGAGATATTCCAAGATCCATTTTAAAAGCAGATTTTTTATTGCCATAGCAACCATATGATTTGTGCAACAAAAAGAAATAATATGCATGATCCTTCTTATGGACCTCTAACCAAATACCAAGTTTCAAAAACACAGCTTGTATATTTTATTCAGTTATTGCAAGGTCTAGGGGACGATATATCCCATGTTAAGAATTGGAAATTAAACCGGGAGCTAAAATGAATTACAAAATAAAGGTGAAAAAGCATAGACAATAAACAATATCAAGCAGGAAGAATAAAATGGGAGATAATTCAAAGTAAATATAAATTCACTAAAAAGAAAGGTACAAAAAATAAATAGCATGGTCAGTTTTTCACCAGTTAGTTAACTTGAATCCCAAGGCTCAAACAGGTGGATTAAATAGGAGATTTGCATGCAGATTAGGATCAAAATAAAGTATGCGGTGAATATAGTGCATGTGTAATAATGTACCATAATGCCTCATGTTGGAGATTTCCTTGTTTTGTTAGTATATTAACATCCATATCAGAGGGGTAACCAGAAGGCGGAGCTTAACTGTGCTATAACTATCATGGGGATAAATAACAAGATGATTCACTCGTAAGTACATTCAGTTACTGAACATTGTAATTGACAACATGATACAAAACACCCACAACACTTATTATTGAATAACATACTCATGCTTAGTCGCTCATGTATACTTTTAATATCTTGGGTTGTGGGTGCAGTAACTACGGTATAACATATTCTAAACCAATCATCTTTACTGATCTTTCCTTTAATGGGACATTAAATTTCTGATATCTTTTTCATGTTTACTTTCATGTGCCAAAGGCTCTGTATCCTAAGCTAACACTACTTATTCAAAAATACTTGTGAAAACAGACAAAACATACACCACATATATGGAAGAAAACTATATACATAAATATTTTATTTCAGCATTTCTTTAAAGTTCAAAAACTGTAGGCCTTAATCCAACTATTTTCCAGATTAGTTTTTACAATATCCACCATATTAATTAACTAATAAACAAAAAAAAGCAATATTTATGGGAAATAAGTTTGCAATTTCGTATCCTTGGGCATTGTTTTCAGAACTCGATGCGAGCAATATAAATTCAATTTTTAACAAAACCATAAAAGTAAAAATCACCTTAAAATGACTGGATATCTGGACAGTGCAGAAATCTAGGGTGTTAAAGGCAAATCATCGCTTACCGAATCTAACTGATTATCACCTAAATCGATCTCTTCCGTTACCTAATAGAAAAAGTTAGATATAAAGAACAGGCATGCAGGAAAACAAAAAATATTGAGATGCTTGCTATAATAATGGGACAAATTCAAGGCTTTAATGCAAAGCATGTTAGCAACCCAAAAATAAAAGCATAATCATTATTTATTTACAAGGACACAATATCAGCCCTATCATGCCATTTTGGGCCTACAGACATAAATAAAAATAAATAATCAGAAATAAAAAAATTCCAAAAAACAATTACACGAATGTGTTTTAAGCTTTTCCAAATTTCTTTCTCATGATTTTCACTGGAGCATCATCTGCAATTCAATTTATGACAATTACTTAACTCATGTTTCCAAAACAACCTCAGAGTTGGTCCTGACTTATTTCAACTGCATTAATAATGTCTATTAATAACTACAAATATAAATCATCAAACTTTTCTTTATTTAAGTTTAATTCCATGTTAGAAATTAAACTTCAAATTGGAATTGATGCATTAATGGACGTGATTTCAATAATGCCATTACAGTAATGTAATTTTGATATGATGCCATGTTTGTGACATAAAACTTCAAAAATCAAAGTTATCAAAACATGCAATCCATGATCTTACTTGTAAACATGTATCTTACCCAATTTTAGAGATCAGAATATCTGATTAATCAAGAAAAGCCAATATAGTAATAAGGCCCAAAATTGCGCGATGTGACTCATATAATTGAATGATGTAGATCAAGATTATGAGTATCTTCCATGGTCAAGAGTGTAAGATATGTTCATTCTGACCCGAGCGTAGGGTGTTTTGCGGAAACGAGATTTACCGAGTTTCCGCAAAACACCCTTTGCGAGGGTTGGGATGAACCTATCTTACACGGGACGGCTATGGTAGATGCTTTTTCTCCCACCTCAGTTAAACAAAATTAAGTAAAAATGTATTTGTTGCTGGAACTCTTTTGTGCTTAGTGAAAATAATTGCGTATGGATATGTGAAAATTAGTGGTTGTCATGGATATGCGCACAGTGATTCAGATTATGTTAATAGTCAGATCGGTCTTTAAATAGTTCTAAAGAGAGTGAAGCATTATTTCTTGAAAGGTGCGTGAAAACTGTTTTATGGTGACATTTGAAGCGAGAAATACTCAATAAGCGTTCTAAATATTGCCATAAGACAAGATTTCCATGATGATACAGACGACAGTTTTCAATAAGGGAGGTAATTACAATGAGGTGACCATTAAAAAAGAGTTCCATACAGGCATTTTATCTTCGCCCGTGGGCAAGATAAGAATTTCTAGCATGGTTAAAATTGGGTCTACTTATCTAAGGTGGGAGAAATGAATTTCTAGTTTCGAATGTCAACAATTGTCTGATCCTTATTTAAAAAACAATGTTTGACAATAAATTAAAATATACCCCAATTATTACCGATTACATAATTATCAACTTAAAAAAAGGTTCAACTAGATACATTCGCGATATTTAAAAAAAACTCCAAAGAAAGTCCAAACACAATGTTTTACAAGGGGATAGAAGCAGACATGCAAAGTACTTAAAAAATAAAACACTTGATCATGTAAATAAAAATTATAGAATAAGCTTACAATATATTATTTTAATATCCACAGCATTATATAACAGATAATTATATATATACAACACTACAGAAGGGGGCCATCTTATCAAAGAGAGGCTGACCAAAATCGTTAGATCAAGAATTTCAGTTAAAGATTATGTCTAACATTTTGTTGTGAACTAAATAATAATACTTTGATTTTACAAATGACCAGTTTGAAAAGATGATCGTATGTTATGATCGTTGATAAGACGTTCCCTATGACTGACAAGAAACCTGTTTCCAGACTGGTATATAATAGCTTTGACTTGACCTAACCGCCAATTATTGATTACTCTGCAACTTCATATCTGTCATTTTTTGAAAGTTAAATGTGTTCCAAATGCAAGAAAAAATTTTTAGACAAGTATTTGCTATTAAATTTACGCTTTTGTATCTTCTGTGTCCAAGTCGCTTTAAAACTTGTCTGCATAAATATTGTATGATGTGACTATTATGTATGAGGGGTGATCAAATCATTTGTTGACACCTACTTACAGATATTTCGTTTTATATTGTAAAAATTATATATTAAACCTACACCATCAAATTTCAGTCTAGAAGTACAGAATTTAATATGAAATATATGCACCTGAAATTGGAAACAAGTCTCTTTTATTCACCCACAAAGTCATTGAACAATGAAGTCCTCACCTCCGTGTGCTCCTTGTCCAGGTTAGAGTTAACGGATGGGCTACCACTGATCTCGCTGTGCTCTCCTATAGAGAGCTCTCTATGATTTATGATCATTTCTGTATCCGAGTCCTCATCATTATTGAATCCACTCTGAAATACACAAAGACTGTCAAAGTAACGAACTTTTTAGGTATCTATCTTCACTACTTTCATATTTATTTCATTAATGTCCCCATCATTAAAGTCGACAAGACTGGTGGCCTAAAATTTAACCAACATCTAAATAGTATTTAAAGACTCAAGGATTAAAGCTGCACTCTCAAAGATATACCAGTTTTACAACTTTTTATTTTTTGTCTTGGAAAGTGCAAATTTGCGTAAATATCTGCAAACCTGAATGATATATGATTGCTGACAAAAAATCAGATCGTAGATTTTCATATTTCCATTCGAAAATTAATGTTTGATGGCTTAAACCATTACTACTGGTTAAAGAAAAATGCATAAAACATCAATTTTTGAACTTAAATATAAAACTCAGCGATCTAATTTTTTGTCAGCAGTCTTATATAACTGGTTTCCATGGATTTTCGCAAAAAAATAGCTCGTTCCAAGACAAAAAATTAAAAAGTTGTCAAAACGTTTGATCTGTGAGAGTGCAGCTTTAAGGTCAGCAAATACCAAACATGAGACACAACAATACAAGATAACACACATTACACAACTATTAAACTATCATCATTGGAACAGCCTTGGCATGGTCAGTGGGGAAAATGGAAAGACCTCAACCTCATTTTTTGCACATATGACATTGTCAGCAGAAAGAGTCCCGTGGAGGCAGAAGTAATCTTATATATTTAGTGAGGTATTGTGCCTCATAAACAGGCAATCATAGCTTGTTTCAAATATTCAAAAAAAGATTCTCCAATTTAATTTTACATACTTATTTATGATTATTTTGTAATCTTATCACTGAATTTGTGGTGGATCAGTGGTCTATATGTATTAAACACACTTGACTGTCAATCCAGGGGTCACCGGTTTGATTCCCTGCCATAACACTCAAAGAAATATTAACCATCTTCCTGGACGGATGTTAAATGGGGTTCCCATGTGATAGTGCTTTACACTGGTGCATGTTAAAGAACCAGGGTAGCTCTAGCAAGGGTTACATTTTGTCTGCACACTATGCACCAAAAACCTAAAAACACTTACAATCTTATCAGAGCACTTGCCGAATGGGCCTTGCCCGAGTGAGAGTATAGATAAGAATACACACACACACACACCCTATCACTTGGTTTAAATTGGCAGTTGGCCAAGTTTTGAATTTGCCAGAAGTAAATTAAAGCAAAAACATTGAACAATTGGCTTCTACTGACCTCCATGAGTTGCTCCTGTGTTGTGAGCATTTTTGCAAGAGGCATACAACAGCCTGGACAGGTCTCCATCAGATTGGGACGACTGTTGGTCAGAAACGGCTTTAAAAACCTGTAAAATATCATTTATATATTGAAAATAAGAGATAACCAAAGGTGATATCTTTAAAAGTAAGCTGTCAAATGGTTTTGAAAACTTTAAAAACCATCAAAAATTGTTATCTTAAAACTTTCAGAACATTTGGACAAGTTCTGTAACCATTTCTTGTTCTGATAATATAAATACCCAACAACTAAAAGTTTTCAGCATATTATTATTTGCAATTTCTTACCAAAATGAAAAAATAAAATTTTATCATAATACTCCTTGTTTCAAATTCATTCTGAGCATGCAAAAACTGCACACAAATACATACCTTCTGTCAAATTTGTACCACTTGGCAACAAGATAGGCCTTCCCGAACGAGCGAGACTGAATATCTTGTTCAGCTTGACTCTGCAGCTGTCAATACAATATGCAGATCCAATCAACAATATATCGATCACACACTTAAGGGCAGTACATTTGAGAGTTGAAAGCGCTCAATCTGCTTTTATTTTAATGTCCATATAGATATTATAGAGCAACATTGCTCCTAACATGACATACATACAATTTTAAACATGTTAATGACATATGTGGCATCATACAAATATACATGTAGGTCTGAATATATAATGGTGCAATGGGAGGAAATTTAAGGATCTGAAGCACATTGATTGTTAAGAAAGGTATTCATTGTTTCTGTTATCATGTTTTAATAGTTTGTTTGCCAAATTGAAGACTGAAATTTCCCATATTTAACTAAATGATGCATAAAATAGGTTATTGACAATAAAGCATAAATAGTCCAACAGCCTACATGTACATGCATGTCAGCATTTTTATTTGATTCAAAAACATTGTAATGGCTTTATCCGTTCTCGCTAAATGTTACAAAATATATTACTTTGATCAATAACACATTGTATATACATATGTCGTTTGAGTTTCATACCCTTCTGATGGACCAAAGCCAACTTCAAAAACATCTTTTTATATTTCTAACAAGACAGAAAACATGTGCTCATAGAAACACACATCAACTTTTATAACAGACTGCAAACTACATAACTATTATCGGCCATACCGAGTGCAATAAGGCTTTAATTCAACATGAAACACATACGAACTTGTGCGAGACAAGAAGTATCTACATGATGAACAGCTTGTTGTATATGTGGGCTCCATATCCCACAGACTTAGACAGCCATCAGTGCTACAATCATACAACATGAACTACTGGGACAAGCCTACCAGCCAAAACATTAGCTATGAGATTATCAAAGGCTCAAGAATCTGTGAGACACTCAACAATTTTAAAATGCAAAGCGCATTACTGCCAACTATAGCATTTTTAAAAAAACATAACAAACTTGGTTTAATTCCATAACAAATGATATCACAAATGTACCTGCACATAATCAGCCACAACCTTTAACAACAAATTATATAGATCTCCTTGACATAAAAAGGTGAATGATTAAACTGAAGCAAAAACAAATCAAAACACTTTTATTAAACGAAACATAATCAAACAAACTAAACGAAGAACTTAACAAAAGAGCATAACTGTTTGGGTTGGTGATTAACAATACCTGTGGTTGGTTACATAAAATTCCATCATCCAATGAAAAATATTGTAACATCTGGCTAAAGCAAGGTACATAACCATACCTCATTCAGAAGTGGGACTATTTGTTGTCCGGCAACAATCTTCAGTTCATACTGAAATAAGGTGTCCAATACAATATTCCAAACAGTTTAGAAAAAACAACATTTGCAATCTAATGGTCCCATAAACTGTCAGACTTGGAAAGACTCAGAACTTCGAAAACTGCACTGAAATAACATGCGAGAGATGAAAACACACATAAAAAGACACACAATGAACATAAGAATTCAAGAAACCATACAAGTACAGAAATTCCACAATGCATCCAAGTATGTTCACTATTGCACATAACCCCATCACCATCAAACTTGGACATAACTGAAATAGTCTTCACATATACATGGAGAGTGAAGGAATGGTGCAAGGGTGTAAAGACCAGCAGAAATAAAACAAACAGAACAAATCACAGCCAACAGATGGATCACAACAGTGAATATTTCGGAACATTCATCAAGGTTGTGCCACATTAAGTGGAAGAAAAGGAGATAAAATACAGTTTACAATAATACATGTACAATGAAAACTACAGGGATGAGCCCAGAAGTTAAACCATCAAGTTTTAACTAACAAAGACATGCAATGAAGAAAGGGTTCTTGATTTTCACAGATAGGGTACAGGATGCTAAGTTGTCAAACTCTACAACGTACATGTAATTTTCATCAAAGGATGTAACACTTCAATTTAAGCTAGGTGAAAATGAATAAGACTGGGGAGAAGTCCAAAGGCATACATGAAAATATGCACACATATGTATGAATACATATGTACCATATGAAAATTCTCTTCAAAGCTTAATAGACTACTTTTTCCTCAGTTGTTGTGCCCATAAAGCCAAGCGATGAATGCATATGCATGAGGAGGTCAACCTGTCACCTGTATGGAGAAAGCCAACATAATTGTATGTGGAACTTATCTCCTGAGCTTGTACCTACTTTCTCTAATATAAAATGTCTCCTGGAAGCCAAGAAAATGAAATAAAAATATACGTAATTAAAAGGAAAAAATGTTTAAAAATTTGGATAGAAGGGTAAGCCTATGGCAAACTTATATGAAACCTCTCTCCTGGGGTAATAGGGATATAAGAACTGTTCTCTCAAATGTTGCAAGCCAGAAAGTACCAAATATGCATTGAGATGGGTAATGTGTAAAATGGTTTGAACTGAGGATAATGCCAATGGCATCTTTCTTTAGCTCAACAGAACTGCTTTCTCTCAACATATTGTATCCTGGAAGCCAAGAAATGTGGGGGGTTTTGCCAATAAGTTAATATAACCTTCTATGTCTGAATTTAGTTTTCCCTTGGTCCATTATATCATTAACCCCAACAAATGAATATATATGCATTGAAGTGGGTAATGCATTATACCAGTATCAATGGAGGAGAGGGTCAATTGCAAACATATGGAAAAAATATCAGAGATACATAGGGACTACATTCATTTCTGCAAGCCAAAAAGTGTATATACGCACTGAGGAAGGCTGGGAGGGAGGAGAAGTAGCCCCTGTTGCTCCCCTAGGGACCTCCATCGTGCTGTATTGGCGTTGTCGGGTCATCGCCTGTCACCAAAAGGTACATGCATAGTGCAAGAGGAAGACCAAGGAGGTGTTGCAAGATGTATGTATATGGTAAGGTATAAGTTAAGATAGATGACTAGAAAATTGTCTGACATACTTCAG
Organism: Mya arenaria; assembly: GCF_026914265.1. NCBI lineage: Eukaryota > Metazoa > Mollusca > Bivalvia > Myida > Myidae > Mya > Mya arenaria. The sequence continues at coordinate 48,826,931 of NC_069136.1, read as the reverse complement.
AAAAGTCAGAATTAATTTAAATAATATCTTTTATCATGTATTTGCATCGAATGGTTTTAGAGATATAGCAAAACTTTGCTTGTACATAAAAGAGAGGGCGGCATTGAGTTCTACTTCATATGGGTATATGCATAACTATAAAAACATGACAAAATCATTTTAAGAAGTGTTGGTGAGCATCATATGGTGTTTAAGCGTTAAGCGACATCTCTATTATTACCATTCTTTACAATACCGCAAATGTATTTTGATCTAAGCAATCTAAATATGACCCCTAAGCACACTTTTTAAAGGGACTTGTCCATTTTTTATGGTCAGACATAAAAAAAAGGTTTGCGTGAAATGTGAACGAACTGCTTGTAACAATGATGCAACAACATCAAGAATTAGAAAAAGCGCTCTATTGTTAACATATATTGAGAAATGCGACATAAAATGCTCTATTTTGCAGACAAGTGATAGTAATGCTATTAAAATTTAACAATTTTAGGCTAATACCTTTAGTTTACAACAATTCTGTTTAAGTGATCATTTTCAAGATGCTGTTGTCCATTGAGGGCAGTGGTTACTGAATTCTCTTTTCCTTTAGGAGACCCAGGTTCGATTCCAAGCGTGGGCGACCATGAGTTTTGTTTATAGACACCAAGCCGGACAAGTGGGTTTCCTCTAGGTACCCCGGTTTCCCCCACAACACAAAACCCCACTCTCGCGTTAAAATGTGCCAATGAGAGTGATTAATATAATGTTATAAGAACTTGTTTCATCATCAGTGTAAAATATATAAGTTAAAACTAACTAAACTAAGCTGCTGTTGGGTGTTTATTAATAAAAGTAGGCAAAATAAATTTTGAACAAGAGCTGTCACAGTATGTGACGAATGCCCCCGAATGTGACATTGACCTACGAACAAGGTCAGTACATGAAAAGTTGATCTTGCCTTTACGTGTCAAATACATATGGCAAGTTATTTTAAATTGCCTCTGAACATAAAAAAATACCACCCATACTTGACAACCTACACTGTTATGTCCTTATATTCAGAATTCCCTTGTGAATAAACACTTAGTGTATCTTTCACCTTAGAGGTAGGGACATGGGTCTTGCACACGACACATTGTCTTCGTATGTGGAACACATGTAGCAAGTGATTTTAAAATCTGTCCATACAAGGGAAAGTAACAGCCCGGACATGACAACCTATACTCTATGTCCTTATATGCAGCACTCCATTGTGAATAAACACTAAGTGTGACCTTGACCTTTGAGGTAGGGACACGGGTCTTGCAGGCGACACGTCGTCTTGGTATGTGGAACACATGTGGCAAGTTATTTTAAAATCTGTCCATACAAGGGAAAGTTACAGCCCGGACACGACAACCTATACTCTATGTCCTTATATGCAGCACTCCATTGTAAATAAACTCTAAGTGTGACCTTGACCTTTGAGGTAGGGACACGGGTCTTGCACGCGACACGTCGTCTTGGTATGTGGAACACATGTGGCAAGTTATTTTAAAATCTGTCCATACAAGGGAAAGTAACAGCCCGGACACGACAACCTATACTCTATGTCCTTATATGCAGCACTCCATTGTAAATAAACACTAAGTGTGACCTTGACATTTGAGGTAGGGACACAGGTCTTGCACGCAACACGTCGTCTTGGTATGTGGAACACATGTGGCAAGTTATTTTAAAATCTGTCCATACAAGGGAAAGTTACAGCCCGGACACGACAACCTATACTCTATGTCCTTATATGCAGCACTCCATTGTAAATAAACTCTAAGTGTGACCTTGACCTTTGAGGTAGGGACACGGGTTTTGCACGCGACACGTCGTCTTGGTATGTGGAACACATTTGGCAAGTTATTTTAAAATCTGTCCATACAAGGGAAAGTTACAGCAAGGACACGACAACCTATACTCTATGTCCTTATATGCAGCACTCCATTGTAAATAAATACTAAGTGTGACCTTGACCTTTGAGGTAGGGACACGGGTCTTGCACGCGACACGTCGTCTTGGTATGTGGAACACATGTGGCAAGTTATTTTAAAATCTGTCCATACAAGAGAAAGTAACAGCCCGGACACGACAACCTGTACTCTATGTCCTTATATGCAGCACTCCATTGTGAATAAACACTAAGTGTGACCTTGACCTTTGAGGTAGGGACACGGGTCTTGCACGCGACACGTCGTCTTGGTATGTGGAACACATGTGGCAAGTTATTTTAAAATCTGTCCATACAAGGGAAAGTTACAGCCCGGACACGACAACCTGTACTCTATGTCGTTATATGCAGCACTCCATTGTGAATAAACACTAAGTGTGACCTTGACCTTTGAGGTAGGGACACGGGTCTTGCACGCGACACGTCGTCTTGGTATGTGGTACACATGTGGCAAGTTATTTTAAAATCTGTCCATACAAGAGAAAGTTACAGCCCGGACACGACAACCTATACTCTATGTCCTTATATGCAGCACTCCATTGTGAATAAACACTAAGTGTGACCTTGACCTTTGAGGTAGGGACACGAGTCTTGCACGCCACACGTCGTCTTGGTATGTGGAACACATGTGGCAAGTTATTTTAAAATCTGTCCATACAAGGGAAAGTTACAGAGCCGGACGGACGGACGGACGGACAAACGGACGGACGGACGGACAGACGGACGGACGGTGCGATTTTAATATGCCCACCTTCGGTGGCATAAAAAGTTTGGAAAAATAGTCGCCAAAATAAATGTGAATAAGTCCCTTTAATGCACCATGTCTAGAAACATACATGAAAGAATATTCAATATTTATCACAAGTACCCTTGATACAAATTTAATTATCAGTAGAAAATATTTTATCAACAAATATTATCATCAAACTTGTATCTAAATTTATTTTTGTTAAAGAATCTGATTAAACGTTTAGTACACTTATGAACAAAATTAAATAAAAAGTGATGTGTAAATAGACTTATAATAATTAACACATTTGACAGTTTATTGTACGTACAGTTCGGACATCTGCGGACTGCTCCGTATGAGGTTCCTCATCCTCGACACCAACCCTACAAACAAGACACAATAAAATATGAACCAAACAAGACAAAAAAAATCTTATTACTAATCATGGAAAATAAAATTATTTTATAGTTGAATATAATTTTTTATAGTTCAATTGTAAAAACAGCTGTGAGCTAATATGAATCTCTTCTGAGTCGGTGCATCCTGAATTTTGAAACCGTACTAGGGTAAAGCTTCTTAGAACATATTTTCAATTTGGTGATTTTTTCTTTAATTTTAACAACATATATCTTATATACCTTCTATTTTTCATCAAAATTATGTATATGCCTTATTTCATATCTGTAGTGTTAGATTTGTTAGTTTTCCTTAAAAAATTCAACTTGAATATGGCACCTGGTGTCCTTTATGTGGCTGTGTGATATTGCATTCAATTTAGTGCAAGACTGATTTCAGTAGAAGCTGTCAAGCACCCTGCAGGAAGCTCTAAGGGCCAAAACAACATAGAAGTTTAAACACCAAGAATCAAAACGAGCTTGTTTAGCAAGAATTTACCTTATCTTTAAGAGCTGGAGCACAGGTGTTACAAAGCCACCACAAAGTATGACAGTGACCAGCACAATCATCATCGTAGCAGACAACATGTGCTTCCTGGCCTCTGTCGACGTGTTTCGTATAGCCAGAGCATATGCTATTGCACCCCTCAAACCTAAGAGAGGGAAAAGTAGGTTTATTCAGCAGATGTTTTTCTATACAAACCTTAATCAAAAGCACTGATGGCATTATACGCTTTGTTTTTGTTCATCTTTGTTGACACATGCCAGTGCAGTTAAATAATGTTAGCTTAGCTGATGATTTCAATCAATGATTATATACGAGGAGCATTTTATAAGCAGTGGCCTTTACATCAGCGCATTAGCATTTCAGCTTGAATCACTGAAAGAATTCCCTCTAATGGCATCCACATACTTTTTGAGCCATGAAAATAAGTCTAAAAACAATTTTTCAACCCATTTATTTTTATATTGTTTTATACACTGGTACAGAGACTTCTAACGGCACTGTGCACCACAATATGCATATGGGGTATCAACCAGAGAGAACAAGGTGAAAGGTCTGGGTTGTATGGTGGATATTGCAAAGCTTGGAGATTGTGCTCTTGCTAATATTCTGTAACCAGTGCAGAGTGATGCGCAGGTGCATTATCATGCAACAAATTTCCACGGTCGACCCCTGTACATGGAATGTACATGACCTGAGCCTGACACTCCTCTATGCCTAGCTATCACAGGTTGATTATTACATTCACCCACCCACATTTTGAAATATTTTTTGCTGGTAGGCTGAAAGAATTCATGTTTCATTTTTATGACATTCTGTTTTTACCCCGAGGGGTCCTTTTTTTTAAATTAAGAGAGTATTACAGACTCCTTTCAGCCTTTTAAACCTTGCACAATTTTATTTTTTTATTCAAAAATCAAATACACTGCTGACAAATTTATCCCTGATATGTTTCCTATATTTTCCAGTGTTAAACAGGCAACTTACTCTTTTATGGATTTAGCAGTATATATCAAAATCTTTAAAAGAAGCCGACCAGGACAGCTTAATTTTTAACGCTTTTTTCTTCCTTAAATGAGGACACCAATCTTGCAAAATTATGGTAAGGACGTGCCCTTTCCCCATATCCATTGTCTAGATCTTTTTTAGATTCTAATGCATTTTTACTCACTAAGCTGTGAATCGTAGAATAAGCTATTTGCTATCTTCGGATATTAATGACGATTTCAGACATTTTTTATCAGTATGAAATGTTAAAATAGCATTAAACTACTTGTACAAGTGGCATATGTGTAGAACAGGTTATACAAAAGTCAAAATCCTTTCAAGAAGTATGCTATACATAAATGTGCACCAGGAAACTGTAATTTTGCAGCTGTGTTGCCTCTCCTTGTACAGAATACCAAACAAATAAATAAAAGACTGGTATGAATTTAGTTCTTCTTAACTGTAATAAACATACAATAAAATAAGTTTTTTTTCCAGCATTTATATTGTATAATACACAAATTATAAGTTTTACCTGAAAAAAACATCATGTGCATCAAGTCTTACCTGAAAACAGCATCATGTGCATCAAGTTCACTGGAATTTTGTTTCTCCTTCCGAGATTTAATAAAGCTGACAAAGGATAAACGTTTATGGCCCTAGCTATGATGATAGAAGCCTAGGTCAGGGTTAAGGAAAAAAGTAATATGAATCAAAGTGGTTTGACTTAATAGAAGCAAAAAGAGCTATCACTGGATGTGATTAATACCCCCTCTACATGACCTTCTTGCAATAAGAAGTATCACTGGGAGTGATGTATGATCTTTGAATGACAGTGAGAAGGCATCAATGAAGTAAATGGTCCTTATGTTCCCGATGTCCCAGGACAGACCGACGGATGGACAGGACAAGGTGATTCCTATATAGCCCCTACCTCCAAGTGATGTATAGCCTCCCTTAATTTATAATATTAATAAGAATGATAATGAATTTCTTTTGAAAATTAAGATAGAGAAGGTATTTTAATATAATATTAAATATATTTTTTCTGAATAAATAATTATCATCAGCACAAGAATATATCAAGTTTGTTTCTTGAAAAAAACCTTGACCCATGTTTGGGTACAACAGGTAAAGGATACAAAAGCTCCCAGTATAAACCATCCATTCCAGGCAACACTCTCAAACGTGAACACAGACACCCCGATGTACAAAAACACAAAATTCTCAGCCAAGAAGTTCAGCAGCTCAAATAACTGTAACAAAAAGCATCATGTCAAACTAATTCAGAGCTGAAATAGATCAAATATAAAGAGCAAAATCTCATATAACCAACATGCGCAGATCTTCAAGGCTTCCTTTTGTTTTGATCATAGAAGTCAAATGATTTAAGCATACAATGTAATAATGCATCAACCTATATTGTGGGCCTTTTAAGATGGCTGCGAAGCAAACGCAAATGCTTGACTGTTGTTTTTTGTCGAAGAAGGAGAACAGCTTTTTACAGCCAGAGTTATAGATCTTGCTATACATGTGCTTTTTGTCTCTGGCAACACAAGTGTACCAAGTTCCATTTGAATATCTTGAATGTTATTTTGGTATGCCATTGACCAGTCAAGTTTTTGCACTATGAAAACAAAGACACCAACACCATGGCTAGGACAATACCTCCACAATTTTTCTTCAAATAATGGACAAGCTAAAAACACATCTGTTTTTCTATATAAGAAAACAGACTGTGTCTTTTTTATGAACAGCAAAACAGATTGTATCATACATTCACACAAAAAATAGATAGATCTTACATTACGACAATGACAGACCTCATCTTATATATACATGTATAGGGATCAAAAGTGATCTATTATTTATGGGTATTTAAAGATCAAATACAGACATACAGTCCCATACCATATAGTATATAAAGAGAAAACAGCTTTTTTTCATTATATAGAGAGCAAATACAGTTCATATAATCTTAGTTGAACATTTTATTTTCATTCTGCCAGATCTTTAGTTTTAGACATTATAGCAAGGGCCTATAACCAGTTTATAGGTCTGTGATCATAGTGTGATAAGTGATACCTGCTTAGTTCTTTGCTTGGATTCTTCAGAAAGGTTATTGTATGTGTAGTGGGCCTGGCATATCCCACAGAATAACACAGCAACAATTCCTAAACAAAACAACAATATTACGGTACTGTTTACAAATGAACTTCATTTGAACATTTCAATGATTTGATGCATCAAATGATTATGGCTTTAAGTCTTTGAATTATGTTGACAAGGATGGCATGGTTACAAAGGAAAATCTTTTGAAACAGCAAATGGGGTGGTTCAAATTGACGGTCTTTTCATTGGAAAATGACATTGTGAACATGATTATATTAACTGATTGACAGGTATGCTTTGCTAAGAGTAGTATAAAGGTTTATGTAAGACCACCTTAGTATTCATGATTAAAAGGAATAAAATCTTCATCCATCATATATCAACACAGTCACAATACTGGAATTAAATTATGTCATTCATGAAAGTTTCACTACAAAACAGCCTCAGAATACATGATTATCCTCATTTACACTTTCAAATCATAGATTATAACATTCTGGATTTTCCCAGCTAGTCCCTATTACAAACTGCATTGTACGGTTTTAATAGACAGATGTTACTTCAGAAACAATAGAATATTTGATCTGTTACATGAATTTCAATAGCCTCAATATAAGTTGTTATTTGTTCTGTCATGGGAGAAACCAGTTATGTAAATTACACTTCACCTGTTAGTCCAGCTGCTTCTGATGTTTGGAATGATGCAAATGACATGAGGAAGAAGAGTGCCGTCTCCAGGACAGGAAAGTCACGAAGTTTGGTGTACTTTGTAAGCAGTGCGGTGACCATTCCGAACACTGAGCCTATCAAGAAAGCGCCGCCAAATATACCCAAGAAATTCCCAAGAGCTTTGAACAATGCATTTACACTGAATCCTTCACCTCCACCACCCTTTCCATATGCTTCCACAGATCTGCATAGAAAATCATTATTTGCAATAAAGAACAACCTATATGCAAGTGTGCCTATGTCCATGTGATATTTGGAGCCTTTCTTATTTTTAAGACATCAGATAGACTAACAATGTTTGAGAATGCCAGTAACCTGAATATCAATGTAAAAGTGAAGGTGCTACTTATTAATGTCCTTACCCAGATAAAACTATAGCCACAGCATCGTTTAGAACACTCTCCCCAAATACAAGAGCATACAGTGTTACGTCTACATTCAGATCATTAAAGATTGCCAGGACGGTCACTGAAACATACCAAAAGTCATTCATAAATACAATACACCAATATAACTTAATTAGAGGTATGATAATAATGTATTCGTAGGAGCAAATTATATAAAAAAACATAAATTCAGCGATTCAGTTTGCAATGACTGGGACCTGCAATGTTTTGCCCATGCAGCACCCATTGCTATGAAATATGTTTGTCCAAGAAAGGCATTAAAGCAAATTTCCAAATGAATCACTGATGAAATATCAATTCAGCTTGAAGAATACAATGCCATGTGATAGAATGAACTTTTGTTGAGATTATTATTGGCTGTATTAGCTAACGCTTCAAATACAAAATATTTTTAAGTAACAGTTCCATTTCCACAGTTCTTGTTTCTGGCCAGAAAAAGGACTCTAGAGTCATTTATATCAACTAAATTAGTACAAACCAAGTATTTAATGGTACAGACCTGGGTCTGTGGCTGAGATTATAGCTCCGAAGAAGAAGCAGTCGTTGACTGTGAACTCAAATGGCAGAAATCTTGTTATCGCAAACATCAAACCACTGAAATGAATCGCTCATATATAGAATATACCATATCACATAGCAACAAACCCTATTGAAATCTTGCCTTGAGCCATTATAAGGGTTAGAAGTTTGAAACACACATAGTAATTTTGATGGTAGCAAAACAATCAGTAATCTCATCATCCTAAAGAATCGTGTAAAAATTTATATTTTAAGTTTCACAATATTTACTTTTTAGACCTATGTGAAGTTTGTTATATATAAATTTCTATATTCATTATACTTCATTTTACCATAATGATACTAGCTAAGTTTTTAACATTGAAAAGGAGATAACTCAAAGCTTTGTAAACTTCAACAATAATTGTGAACCTCAATTGCACCAAAAGAAACTATTTAATAAATAAGCACAAAAGTAATATATAGGTATTTTTCTAAATAACTTACCCGACAACCATGCAGGATACAGTTGTACCAACAAAGGCATACATAACAATAGCTCCGAAGTTTCTGAAGAAATGCCTCTGAAATAAGGAGCATACATGTTCATTTTATATATTATATCAATTTACACACATAAACTTTATACCATCTACACCCTACCGAGGGCTCAGAGCCAGACAATTGCCACTTAATATAAAAACAGAAGTACTGTAACATCAATCTTTTGCCATGATACCCCCTCTTCTCAAAAAATGTTTTAAATGCGCATTTAATTTGCAGTGATATTGGCACCATATCTTTTAAGTGAATATTTCTAACCAAATCTTATGAGGAGAAGCACACTTAAAATGTGCTTCAAGTTTAAAATCCAATTTTAATGAGAGAAAGAAAACTGCTTAAGTTCGCTTTAAGCCCCAAAAAACACTAATCATTGAGAAAAAAAATCACGTATTAAAATCACTCTATCAGAAAGAAGACTCTTAGAATATGGTGCCAATATTACCGCTGAGTTAAAAGTAGATCAAATGTGCATTTAAGTCACTTTTTTGAGAAGGGCTATGTTCACAGTTTTCCTTTTATGAACACAACAAAAGATACATGTCACAATATGTATATTGAATTGGAATAAAGCTATATATTTATATAATACCTGTAAATAATAAAACGAAATAGTTCAGTGTGCATTTCGAACATTAAGACAAAGTTAATGAATGTATTGATTCAATGTTCAACTTGAAGGAACGGCACAACATGTTAATACTAAAAAGAAGTAATAACTCACTCTTTTCATACTGTATCCAGCTTCAAAAATTATCACAGGTAGGAACACATTGAAAAATATTTCTGGATCAAACGTAACCTAAAGAAAAGAACAAATTATCATTAATAAAATATAACTAATTTTTTTTACATCAAAATACATTAACAAGACTTCATCTTGTCATGAAAACAACTGGCCACAATTTATATCACAAAGTAATTAAGTTTTTTATCAACATATTCTATGGGATATAATGAACTTTTAAAAAGAGTACTGTAAAAACATATAAGATTTTAAACAAATTTATGTTATATTGTAAAGTGAGTTTAAAAGGTTGAGATTAAGTTTTTTATTATATTTGAAGACTGATGAAGTCAAACAACTAAAACTGGATAATTCTTTGATTTGGTTAAAGTTTACCCGAATGTTTATTGATTGGTCAATATTTAACCATTAATGACTGTTGAACGATCAAATTGGTTTATATGTCCAAACTAGCTAAAAGATAACTTGTGAATAACATAATCCAGTTTATACAATTGGCTGCTGGCATATTTATTTAAAGTTGGTATCAGAATAGTGTCAAATGTTGAATCATTTAAAAAGATGGCATATTAATTAAATTCAGATAAACAGAACTCACTGTTTTTTCTAAAGGTGCTTCTTCCTCAACTGAAGTAACTATTTTGTCTAAACTGTATTTTATAGTTCTCTCCACTGTGCTGTTTTGATTGATGGTTACATTCATGGTTATAAAGACAGCTTCTGGTGTTGTCTTGGTGGAATAGTTATCCAAAACTGCATGAGCTGTTCTCTGTGTATTTGGATGACTAGTATAGCGAATTACAGCACCTATAATCAAACCTGGAAAACAAGACTGGATGACAAGTATATAGCAAAAAAACAGCAGCTATAATCGAACATGGATAAAAAGATACCAAAACTTAAATAAGAAGAAATAAAAATTAGTAAAATTACCTGAATATTTTAATATACAAATAAATCAGCTCTACAAAAAAGTAGAAAAAATCAGATATTGAGGATGTTGAAGTATTGAATGCCATTCATGTATAAAACACAAAGTCTTCAGACATTTCATAATCACTTCCTCCACTGTCACTATCATCTTCATCATACTTCAACTTTCCTGGCAGAGCTACAAGGACTTCATCAGCCTTACTCTGGAGCACAGGGTTGTGTTCAGCAGTTTCCCTGCTAGTAGATCTAATGTTAACTTACATTTACTAGCTTTATGTGCCTTGATTCCATCAATTTTACATTTTTTTCAAAATTAATTTTTGTGTGACTGTGTCTCATAACGGCCTGAGTTTTAGTCGATAGACATTAATAATGAGAGAATCAAAGTGAAATCCAATTTTGTGTTGATGTTCTGGTGGTTCTGTTGGCTTATCATCGACATTTGTAACGCTACTTACATCAAGCTTTTGTATGTCATGTGATTCTGTTAATACAGTTGAGCTCAACAGGGATTCATTCTGTGTTATGAGTGGATTTCACTTCTCATGAATTGGGTGTCTCTTCTATTTCCGATCATTTTTCGAAATATTGCTATTACTTTTTCTTTCATTGATCAATTTCAATAAAATTTAAAATATAAATTCCTTTATAAAGCAAATATATATATATTCCAATATATGTTCAATAAATAAAAATATTTGTTAAAAGAAAGTTATGAGTTGATTTCACTTTTTAAGTGATTTCACTTTCCATAGGATTCCTGTCTAACCCCGCACAAGAAATATTGCCTACCGGTAATAAGTTAGCCACAATTATGCACGTTAAGGGAACTTTTTTAACATTTGAATATTCATTTTGTTCCCTAAACGCAACAACTCGACTGATCCATACCAATGTAAAATATATTCTTCAACTGTTACTCCACAATACTTAACATTTCACTGTTAAATAAAAACACAAACCTTATACTTTAATTATTTTAGCCAATACCTTTTACTTATTACACTTCAGTGTTTAATGAATCACAAATAATAAGTTTCTTTTAGATCGACTTGTCAATAAAGCATTGCCATTTTGAAACCATCTAGCAGGGGCCCGTTATCTTTCTGCTCAATATACGTAGTGCTGGGATCTGTCATTTTTGGCTAGGAAAACAACAAGTGGGATGTTGACGCGTAGAGTCGCCAAATAAAAAATCGTCAATGACTCTGAAGCGGCTATTTATTTGGACTACTAATAAGTGGGATTATAAACGTTGCTTGGAGTACAGGTAAGAACCAGTCTGGCCAGTTTTCATGTACCATGGTCTCAATTGCCTGAGCACCAAGGTAGTGTTATAGTGCCAGTGGGTTCAAGTCCCTCACTAACAGGGTTGTCATCCCAGATACATGTGTATCTTTCAAAAATTAACATTCTTTAGCATTGAAGTAAACGACAGCACCATCACATGAAAATGAGTCATGTAACAAGCATGTCTTTATTTTTATCATCAAACTGTTGATATAAAAACTTTAATACATAAACATTAAACTCACCATAGATAATAGACAATCCTGTTTCATGTACGAATCTAAGTCGGCGATGTTTGAATAACCAAACTGTCAAAATTGTCAACAATAACAATCCCAATAACATGAGAATAGTTAAGCTGTCAGTTTTATGTTGATCTGTAACAAGTACTTCTTCGTCATTTTCTACCGACGGTGTAAGTGGAGTCTCTGTAACTTCTGCCATTGCAGAGAAAATCCAGGAAATTATCAAATAAAATGTCAAAATTCTCATTTTGGAAGCCATTTTGAAAACACGCCCCCTATGTGTCAAACTATTTTAAGTTGTGAGAATGGCGCTGGGATTACAGACAACCACACAGGGGTTTAATCAAACTCCGAACGCGGTAATGTCCCCTCTCCGTTGATGGTTACCATTCATAGCAGTATAGATAAAAAATATTATTTCCTTTCATTTGTTAATTAAAGAAATATTATTGTTTTCTGTCTTTGATATAAAACCGTCCATAAAGGCACACAAATAACATTATGTTAAGATAAATGCGACCGTCTATGAGGAGGGCTTTTGATCAAGCAAAGATTTGTTGCTGTTGAGTTTATAAAGGTCTGCCCGCGCCCTATAATGGCTGCATTAGGTTTTGACCCCGTCACATCCCCAAGTGGGGGAGTTTTACCCCAATTGGTTGATGGGATATTCGCCAAAGGAGTAATTTTGTACCCAAAATGCCGCGAAACCTGCGATGAATGACATCTATAGAGTGGTCCCACAGCTCTGACTATTGGATATAGTTTCATTTCTCTAGTCTTAACTCCTGTTGTAATTTAGAAAATTGATATTACATTGTATCTCAAAACCCATTAACTTGTAAGAATGGTATATTTTACAGAATGAGCAAGACTCGCGGTCAGTTCATTGAAAGCAAAGATTTATCTTATGTTGATGTATTTATATATTTTATGTTTATTTCTTCTACAGCGTTCAAAACGCGCCAATAAATAAAGCAAGAGTGGTAATGTCATGTGAGCAAATCTCGCCGTGGATAAAAAGGGGCAGAATAATATCCATCTGCTACGGACTACTGAGGCAAAAGTTCATTAAGTTCGGAGAAAAACATTTTTATCACATGTCAAGCCCAACGGGTGGATTGAGTAGCTTGGGTGACTTGACATTCTTACTCTAGTTAAGCCCCCCCCCCCCCCCCCCCGCATGGCCATATTAGTTATATTTAACGATTAGCCATTAACGATGAAGACGAAGAAGAAAACTATGTCTTGCTTTAGTGAGGAATTGTGTTTGGCCCAAATGCAACGTTGGTCGTCCATCACATACCGGCGTAAGTATCACTCAACTGGCAAATAGTGAAAGCTGAACATGACCAAGATGTAAGACAATGTCCCCTCAGGACTACAGTGGATTCTTCTTTGAATAAACATGCAAAGTTAGAAGCAAACAACACACCTATCTCCTTTTTACAAAGCCAGGCTCATTGCACGTGGCACCAAGAAGATTGTCTCTGGTGCATGAACGTGGGTCTGGCCTTGTGCCTTAAAAAAGGGTTTATACGTAAATGTTTGACAACTAGACTGGTTTCTGTAGTTTTCACTGTATTATGTATATCACAATGCACACATCCGTGCTGCAGATCGAAATATGAACACGTTCACCTCATTTATCTCACCTTAGCGGCACTACCGCTAAAAACTGTATTTGGCACCTTTGGATTACTTCTGAAAAAGGACCGAAACTCACAACAACAAAAGCACGCGCCGTTTTCGCAAAGACTGGGGTGAATATCACAGGTTGTCTTCTGAGAACTTTCCTCACATCGAGCGTCGTGTGGAGATCGGCGTCAAACTTTTTCACATTTTATTGTAGACAACACTGGTCCTAACAGAGATGTACAAACAGACTCCCTCCGAAGGGTGATGTAAGAAAACTGCAATACTTTATACATAGTAACTAAACTACGTGTTTGATCGTCCACACTGAGACTTCTTACCAATCACCTCTCGTCACGGAGTCGGGTCAAAATGAACCAGGACCAGAAAGGCTCGGTAAAGAAAGGCGTGGTCCATAAAGGCCCAATTGAACTAAATGGGAACGCCTGCATTGTGTTTGAGTGTGTTGGACTTTGTTAGGATTTGCGGTATATATTTTATATATAAGCGTATATGGAATGACAGTGGATGATGAATCCGGTCTTCGCATTTGAGGATTGGTCCCTTTTCAAAAAGAGGAGGGGCAACGCTTGTTGTCTGCGGTAAGACAGAGCCATAAGGACTTTATCAGACCATAACATGGACGGGGAGCTCAGGACACCCTAATATCTGGGCAAGATCGTATATGAATATCTTCTTCGGATGTGAACTTTTGCTATACCAAGTGGCAATACTTTTTGAATAATTGTTATAGGCTGATGTATAATTGTCATAGGAATACAGATTATTTAACATAAAGAAAATGTTCACTTATTCACTGTCAATAAAGAAATGCTGTTAAAGTAACGCTGTTTAATTATTTCTGTACCCAAATATGATGAAAAATGCTTATTTCTGAAATTATTAGAACGATTATTTAAGACACTGTACTGTTATTTTTTTATAATTAATTGTTTAATTCTATAGATTTATGAAAACAGCATGTATCAAAGATAACCCACGTCTAGTTATACGAGCTGGGCCTTTCTGGACCGGGCCTTTATGTTACTGGGCCTTTTTGGAAGTGGACAGTTTGCACCCGCATTCCTACCACTTCATAACACTTGACGCCAAGCAATGTTAGCAAAAACCAAGCCCTGCGAAAACACCGCATGCGTCGGATGATTTCATCACCATCGGCCCGACATCCATTCCCTGGATAATCCCGAACAATGCAATGAAACGAAGTGCAGGGTACAAGTTTATTGTGCTTATTCACATTCGGATCTGAAACCTGTTGTCACAATATCTTGATCCCGTCCGCCCGTGGACCCATTATATGAATATATATTGTTGCATTGGTGTTAACATTTTAACATAATTATACTGGTATACAGAAATGGGAATTATAAGTTGTATTCTGTAGATAATTGAAAAAAAATGAAAATAGAAAATTGCTGTAATTCATCCACCTTAAAAAAAAACACACGAAATATAACGTTTAATGGTTCTAATCATCATCTTTTCTGTATTTTTTTTGAAACAGTTCATTAATCAGTGATAATGCCACGCTAGTCTGTGTTTTGATAATTTTAATCGAACTTATTTTTTAGTTATTGGTTATTAAGTTATTTCGCAACGTGTTTAACAAGTTCCATATGAATGTCTTCAGTTGTCTTGAGTTATGACCGGGGCTAATTTTGCACGACGACGCCACTGGCTTCGACTCTATCTTCGACAAACTGTCGACCTATTGCCTTTAGTGTATACTATAGTATACATAAAACATGTATTAATTTAGAACATTTGAGAACAATGGTGTTGTTGTTGTTGTTGTTGTTGTAAAGGATTGTACCTGTATATATCGAACACCTCGTTCATCAATAATATTGACCACCTATTTGTCTTTTCCGATGTCAGTTCAGACCAAGCATAGGTCATAGACAAGTAGGTGTGCTTAAAATAAGCTATAAATGAGATACAATGGCGAAATTAACCTATTGCTTTATTTAACAGAGTCTCTATTTCAAGATACAACATATAATAATGCAACACTCGTCTGTGTTTCGATTGTATCAATCGAGCAAGGGACATAACACATCAGTTTTGAATCCAGAGTTTAATATTAGCCTTTCTACAACACTAAAGCGCTTTGTCTGCTGCAACGTTTGTATCAAATACCAATTAAATGTCTTGAATGGTGATTGAGTTAAGCCCTAGACTGAAGTTTTTCATGACGACGCCGATGATGACGCCAAAACTATGACACTACTTTGACTTAATCGCCGAAAGACTGATTAGTTATTGCATTTTAATAGTGTATAATTTGCTATAGTCAAATGAGTTTCTATTATATGATATATGTAACATTTCTTTTTTTCTTTTCTTTTTTATGGGGGGGGGGGGGGGGGGGCGTTATCAAATTTGTATCTGGAAATAAAAACCATTTCCTTGTCAAAATGCGATCATCGTCTAAAACCTACCTCATTATAGGTAAGCGTAATGAATCAGCCAATTGTAACCACGGCCCCCTCAGGTCCGGGGGTATACCAGGGATAGCCGGGGAAATCGGCCGTGTTTTTACCTTTCAGGTGGCCCCGCAGTGCCGGGTGAATGCGGTGGTTTTGTCTTCGCTTTAAATATAGCGGGTAATAGGCCTTACCTAGGGTCCCTGGGGTGCGGGGGCATTTGGCGCGGATTTTACCATCTATTCGCCCCCCGCAGGACGGGGATTTTAACCGGGGTTAGCTGGACCGAGAGTCAAAGTCCCCGCTATTCCCCGGACCTGGGGGGGGGGCGTGGTTACAATTGACTGGTGCATAATGCAATATGTACAGTCTATCGTCATTAGAGGTTTTATTACCATCCATTAAGGTAATATTCATGTTAGTTAAAGACGTAAAAGTTATATCCTTTGTTAACATATTTTTGCATGAATCTGATGTGTTCTTCTTTTGTTTTAAACATTAAGTATAAAATACTATCATATGCATTTACAAATCATACATTGTGGTACATTTTTGGAGATTTCAGATAATAATTTAGACAAAAGATGAAAATTTTAAATAAAATAAATACTTTGCAAGGAAATAAACAATTATATCTCACTGTTCGCAAGTTCGATCGACATTGGAATCTATACAGCTACACCATAGGGCAGACAGTGGACTCTTTTCAACTCCAACGTAGAACTTACATTGGACTGTATACAGCTTCATATTAAGACAGATATTGGAATCTAAACAGTTTCAAATTTGAGAGATCTTGGACTCAATACAGCCTCAAATTTGGACAAACACTGGACGTAATACAGCCTCAACTGAAACTCAAACATTAGAATCTATACAGCCTCAGCTTAAGACAAACATTGGAATCTATACAGCCTCAACTGAAGATAAACATTGGAATCTATACAGCCTCAACTGAAGAAAAACATTAGAATCTAGACAGCCTCAACTGAAGACAAACATTAGAATCTATACAGCCTCAACTGAACAGCCTCAACTGAAGGCAAACATTAGAATCTATACAGCCTCAGCTTAAGACAAACATTAGAATCTATACAGCCTCAACTTAAGATAAACATTAGAATCTATACAGCCTTAACTCAAGATAATCATTGGAATCTATACATCTTCAAGTTGGGACAAACATTGGTGTCTATACAGTCTCAGTATTGTCTTGTACATATACAGCTTTTAAAAAGTATTTAACAACAGCTTTGGTTCTTAATCTGTTTTATTGATCATATATAATGTATTATATGACATGAGGTACACTGAATGTAGCGATCACATGCAGGAAAACCCTTAGATATTTTTTAAGAAAAATGCTAAGTGTTGAGTTCTCTGTGGCCACTTTATATGTATATGCATAAAGAACACATTTTACAACAAAGAATATATCTGTTTTATCTTGATGGCTAGGAATGGACATGTACCCTATGACACCGATACAATATAATCAAAATAACAAACCATTTAAATTTGTTAAAATGTTTGATAATATACGAATGGCTATTCAATTAAGAGTATAATAAATACAGTTTAAAATGGTTAAACTAAAATGACACATTTGGTCTGGTTTCGTACAGAAAAATGAAGAGAATGAAGGCACACATAGTGTCAACATACTATACATACTTTCCCCAAATAAGAAAATGTTGATTACTCACTACTTAACCTCATAAAATACATGTAGTTACAAGACACATTTCAAGTATGTGGATGAAACAAATGGAACACATCCAAGTTAACTGAAGACTCTGACTACTCTGGATTTATCTTATAGATCTTGCACTGTCAAAGAATATTTTTTCCATATCCATGTTTAATGGAATATCATTACTATTAATATAGATATTCATTATTGCAGTGCATACTTGTTATGTAAGTTAAAATAAATCATGCTCAAATAACAAAGGAAACACATCCAGATTGTCAACTGTAGTGTGAACTTCATTATTTCTTTACTTTCTATGTTAAGAGAACCTTTCTTTCTGTGTTTTACCTGAAAAAATAAATAATAAAGATATAAATTAAAAGCATCCCCATTGATCAAATATCAGCAGTTAGCAATTTTTGGCAATCTTGGGCATTTATCAGTTTATATGCAATACAGGAATAAATGCTGTTAGCAGGAAATTACAAGAATTTCACATGCATAAAAAAATTGCACAAAGTTTAGTTGTAGAGGATCTTTTAGGATTATGATATAGTAATACTGGCAAATTGAAACTGGAATGCTTGATACTTATTTCATGGCAAGATTTAAAGTTTAACACAGTATTCACATATATAGAAGAAAGCAAATCCTTATTCGCCACCTCTCGAACACCATTTTGCCATGAGTACATACTGCAATTAAATCATATTATAAAAGAAAATTCTATGAAAAATCTTTCTTTTGTTGATCACCTTCAAAAAATCAAAGTCTTAAAACCTATTGTGCAAATATTAAGATGTTTTTTTACAACAAAAGTATGCTTTATGGATGGTTATGGATGGCCTGTACGAGAGTATTAGGCAAAATATATTAAAACATACTTTGTGGTTTACTTTACTGTCATGATATTATTTCATAGTCTGAAGCAGTTAAATATTCCTAAAAATCCAATAAAAGAAAAAAGTCCAATTTGTGGATCACAATACACATAATATCATATTGGAAAATCATAATTAAAAAAAGAAGGTGTTTTAAACATTTCTTGTTAACATTACCAGACTATATGACTCAGGTACTCTTTCCTGCCTTCCCTCATCATATTGCTCTCAACAATCTGCATAACCTGAAATAATATTTGAATAATGCAATACTTGATAACTTTGTCTTTATCAACTATGACTGTAAGTCTTGGTATAAACCTTTCAGTTCCCACAGTCTTTGATATTCTTCAAGATATATTACAAAAAGAAAAGGAAAATCTTTACTGTGCATGATATGATCTGCTTTCATTGCCACAATTGATGAAAACAAAATTTGGACAAATGGGAGCAATTCTCTAAATTAGAATCTGACATTGCATTTAGAATGTTATGCACCAGTCATTTGTAACCATGCCCCGACCCAGTCCAGGGATACATGTAGTCAGGGAAATGGGCCATGTTTTTACCTTCCAGATGGCCTGGCAGTGCCGGGTGAACAGTGTGGTTTTATCTTCGCGCAAAATATAGCTGGAATGGACCTTACCTAGGGTTCCCGGGATGTGGGAGCATTTGATTTGGTCTGACCATTAGTTCTTCGCTGCAGGGCGGAATTTTACCTTGGATAGGCTGGACCGAAAGTCAAAGTCCCCACTATTCCCCAGACTTTGGTTGTGGTTGCAATAGTGACTTCAACTTTGAAGAAGGTTTGTGGGTCTTACACTTGACAAAGTACCATTATGAACCGAACATACATGAAATAACATTCAAATATCCGTCTTTGATATTTCAAACATCGAAGTAAAATCATATATCTTTTACTGTTAGCATACTTGATCCTAATCCTTTCGTACCACAGCGACACATCATGGTGACGGAGCACTTACAAAGTTGACTTGAGGCTGTTTATCCATGTCGACATATTGGAAGTCCAAGTTATAATCCCCTAAAAGAGTTATTATACTAAAACAGGAGCTTAAAGTGCTATCCGGAAATAGAACTAGTTGAAATGGTCGCAGTCAACAGTTTCATGGTTTACTTTACGGATTTTTTTTGGCCAAACCGAAAGTAGGATTGAAAGGAAATTACCGTGTTTTCTTTGTGTAATGGATGTTTTATACGTGTCATTGTGAAAGAGTACTGTTTCCCCTTTTTAGCGTACGAACCTAACAAAAACAGTTATGGCAACCAGTGGACAGACTGATACTGTGCAAGAAAGTGCAAGTGACGCCGTCGGTGGATCATTAGCGGCTAAATGTCTGCCTTGTAAACGTACAGACGTGCCTAAGCTTGCGACGCTGTTCTGTAATACATGCGAAGTATATCTCTGTCACGAATGTTGTGATACACACAAGATACATTCGCCTCATGACGAAAACCATACGATTGTGGCTGCCAATGAAGCAATTAGTACCAGAACAACTGTCGATTTAAAGGGACTGGATAAATGTTTAGAACATGAAAGGGCTTTTATGTTTCAGTGCGAAGAGCATGGTGATTTATGTTGTGAACTATGTGTCATCGCCTATCATCGTAAGTGTGACAATGTTCCTGAATTAGCAGAGCTAGTTAAGAAGAAAACGGATCAAATCTTAATTAAGGAGGTTCATGCGACTGTTAGCTCAGCGTCTGGATTTATTGAGACGTGTGAGCAAGATCAATTGAAAAGCACTGGACGAATGGAACAGATCGGAAATGAAATAGAAGCATTCAAAGAGATGTTCCTGAAGAAATTCGAAGAAGCCAAGATCCATGTGCTCAGACAAATGACTGACCATAACCTTAAGGTAGACAGTCGAATAGAGAGCAGGAAACTGGGAGTTGAACGTGCAAAGACCAGACTTGAATCGCTTTTAGAAATTACCGATAAAGTCTCCCACTGTGGCTCTGAAATTGAAAAGTTCATTATAAATCATACTCTTGCAAACGAACATAGCAGCCTATCAGACACTCTTCGCACCTTTCATGCAAATAGGAATGTTATTCCAGTAGGTCTTTCAATGACAGAGAACCTTTCAGAGATACTGAAGTCAAGTACACCATTGTTTTCACTCGTAGAAACAAACCCTCCACAACCAGCACGACTGAAGCTAGTCATATCGGTGAAGCTCGGAAAGACATGGAATGACACTACGGAGCCGTATGTTTCAGGCTTGGACTTCCTGCCCGACGGTCGAATCGCTGCCGTTGATTGCTATAACTTAACATGTTTTATAATGAGCAGTACACTCAAACGTTTGGGTAGGTGGCATAGGTTCAATGCATGCCCAAAAGATGTTATTTGTTACAAAGATAACGATATTGCAGTAACAGTCAGTTTTGATGAAATTCACAATATTTGCCTCATGGCGGTTGGTAGTGATAACACAATCACGCTGATGAAAACGTTAAATGTGTCGTTCAGCTGCTGGTCCATTGCCCTAATAAAGACCGACACATTTGCGTTAAGCACATGGAACAACGACCCGCGACAAGTTCGGATGATCGACGTTAATGGTTCAGAAAGCGACTTTGACGACGTGGAGTTTCCTGCCAAGACCTATACATGTGAAGATAGTACCTGCACTTACAACTCGTACCAAGATACACTTGTATTCGTGGACCGAAACGCTCATAAAATATATATTTACAACACTACAACAGGCAATAGTATCGAGGTTACCGATAAACGTATTAAAGAACCCAGAGGCGTTTGTGTCGGACCCTGTGGCTCCATGTTCATCTGCAGTGAAGAAACAAACTCCGTTGTTCAGATATCTCCGGCTGGGTGTGTTCTTGCATCTTGCAACGTCAACATGGATTTTCCAATGACGATCGCAATCTCCAGGGATGGTTCGAGGCTGGCCGTATCCAACAGTCTGCAGGACGGGAGAGAAATAAAACTGTTTAAAATATCTTCCGAAATGTGATTATCTTCAAAACTATGCTATTGTATGCGTCCGTTTATCTTTATGCTAGTCCTCGTAATTCGGACTCATTTTTCTTTCAAGTTATTTGGTTGGTTTCAAAATAATTAAATATATGTCTCTTGATTTACACTGTTTCAACTGAGAATAGATCAAATAAATTTTGTCTGTTCTCTTATAAGCTAATATCTTGTATAGCATCTAAACCATTGAATTTGATTGGAATGTTTTTTTTTGTTAATTCGAAGTAAGAGCGTTACTTATTGCTCATCTTTGTATTATAACTTATAATGTTTGCGGTTTTTTGTTGTTTTTTTAATTTTATTACCAAAAAAACATGTCTTAGATTTTTTGTTTAACACATGAATCCATTGGAAATAAGTTTAATTGGACTTTATGGGATATTTTTGGAAATTTTGGAATAAAATAACATGTTTTCTTATTTTCTTATTTAAATATTAGTTTCGCTATAAATAACTGCCATTATATTCATACCAATTCAATACCATTTCATAACAAAGACTAAAACCAGTAAAAGATCACAAAAAAAACAACAACAGTAAAATATCACAAAGACTAAAACAGTAAAAGATCACTGTAAAGACAAAATCAAATCATAGTCCTGAGTGTATGGCATCGCGTATTGAAACTAACAATATATCAGGTTTTGACCATTCATGGGCATAACTCTACAATATGCTTGTTAATACAGAAAACAAATGAGGCATTATCCATTGTACCATTGTCACCCCCTTTGGAAAAGATATGATTAAGTATGAAAGCACATTTAAAGTAAACTTGGTCAAATTTTGAAAAATCCAGAGTAAATAGTGTGATCCGACTGTTTACCAAAATTGCTTAAGAAGTTTTGTCTATAAACAGTATATCCAAGTTTGGTTAATATTAAATAGGAAATAAAAAAAGTTAGAGAGCAGAAAAATAGAATTTGGCCAGATCTGCCAAGCTACGCAGACGACACAAAAACGAGTTAAATATAATACAATTGTATTATAAAGTTTTATGTTTCATTTTTTTCTTAGGTTTTAAGTTCATTTGGGGGACATTTATGCTACAAGTGTTTTGTCCACTATTTCGGGAATTGGGAAAGTTCTGTCATAATTTTGATAAAAAATGAGAATATCAATTTGATCTGAAATTTAAGAACAATGCTTTAAAAATTAGACGGAAAAAAAAAAATAATGTGATGAAGTTTGATTCTATAAGAATACATTAATTTTTCTATACAAAAATGGCGAGCAGCGCCGAAGGGAGTTTTGAAAAACTAACATTAATTAAAACAGATATCGTCCAGATGATTCCTAAATATGATGTATAGCCTTTTTTATCATTGAAGTAAATGAACACTTTTTTGGCTTTCTACATGCATGTTTTCTCTCCTGTATTTATCTCTCCGACTTGATGCTATACACAATTTTTTTTTCTTGTGTTAATTGATATTATCTAAATAAAAACTTGGCAAATGTAATGTAGGCCACCGAAACACCGAATAACACTAGTAGATGTATAAGAAATGGGTGCGACCGGAAAGGTTTTGCAGGCCGTCCTGCTTTTCGACCAATTTCACACACGTATACAAAGTAGATATTGTATATGCGGAAAGTAAATTTATTTGAACGCATTATACTTGTTTACACAAAATGATGTATAAGAGGGTCTGCAATGTATTTCTTACAGTATGGTACGTTCTCTATATATACTAGCGGCAAATCTGTGTTCAGTTTTTCACCCAACTATCACAGAGTGCATATTGTAATTCCAGAGGTCTTTGTTAGCAGGTCTGATTGGTATGTTACATCTGTCGCCTTGGCAGCAGAATGTGCATCTTGTGCCTGGTCGTTGAAAGTCTCTTTGGATGCAATTATCCACATCCGACGTGTTCCGAAAACAAGTGTCATGGTTACCGCAACTGAAACAGAATCATATTGCCTGTCAGTGGTCTAATGCTTGGGAGCACCTATTTGGTCGAAGGTATATTTTGCTTTAGTGGTTTGTAGATGTGTACAGATTTGATTGTTAATGTTGATTGGAAATAACCGTTAAAGGACGGCTTCTTTGATACGATCATAGTAAATGTTGACAGCGATGGTATTTTTTGCTTAACTTAGAAAGGCAATACATACTTTCGGTCGTAAACGTAAGTATTGTCTGAGAGGGCCTCCAGTGTTAATACAGAAATTGTTTGGTGAAGACCACGTGACGTCGTGATAGTTGGACAGACAGGACAATGATTCAGGAACGTCGCACCTTTTTACAGATAGCTGAAAATGTTTTTGAAATATCGAAATGTAGGTGATAGTGTTCCACTTTACACAGCACACCGATTGGACTTTAGGCCTGTATTTACCATTGTTTTAAAGATGCACTCTTACTCCTGAATATGAAGTACCACAATTAATACAATAATTATTATTATATTGATTTCCCGAAAAGGATGAATAAATGTCGAAAACAATGAATCTTAAAAAGGATACCGCGTTTAATTTGAAGGAAAGGTTCAGAAAATACGATATTTCTATCATATTAGACGATAGTTGATCACTGTAAATCTTTTAGCACCCACAAGTCATTTAATATCTGTACGTTTTCAGCTTTTACATTCACGGTTACAATCTTGATCTATGTTATTTATATCTTCCATACATGAGTTATTTAGTAAGTAGTTTAAGGTTTATCACTCAAAATTTATGTTAGTCATGCATGTATATTGTATTGATTTTAGATACGAGTATCACTTTAATAAATATAGGTAAATATTGCTATACAACGTTCGAAATTTTATAGATTTACTGTTATGAATTTATTTCAATAACTTGGCAGTTAAATAATTATCACAAAAAGTTCATCAAAGCTATCCCTATATTACCATTGTGGGCACTGACGATGGCCTGGCATCTGACGATGGCCTGGTACAGCATATGAAGGAAATCCTATGAGGACAATACCGGATTATGGAGGCGCTTACTCGAACAGCTTGATAGTGTTTGATTGATGGTATCGCGTGGAAGGCGGTAACAATTCATGTTGTTCCCTGTATCACAGCACCTGTTGATGTCGGCCTGCCGATCTCTAACCCACTGCTCAGAGCAATATTTGACAAGCTACGTACTGCTCCCAAGAGCCCCAGTCTGCAATAACAGTGTGTTCAAATACAAACAGCGAGTTCATACTATTATGGAAATTCTCTTACGGAAATTCAATGACGTTGGTTTTAATGAAACTAGTTGCACAATAATACAGTGACGTCCCTGAATGCACTTGTTTTGTATTGTGCAAAAGGAGAACTATGAAATTGTCTACATGTACATTTCCGATAAAAATTAATATGTCTGGATTTACTCTATGTGCATAACCAGATGATATGAAAAACCATTCTTGCACTCATTGACGTCAAAGAAAGAATTCCCCATATCTTATTTAAAATATGTCAAAATTGACGTTCTAAAGCGCGAAGAAAAATAAACTTTCATTTTTTTCAAAACGACTTGCATTGACTTATTCCTTAATAATATGTTGTTTTTTTCTTAGAAACAAACAAAGCACTGTAGTTGTACTTCGTATTGTTGTTGCTGCTAGTGTCTTTGTTGTTGTTTTAAGGTACATTGTTGTGGTTTGAGTTGTTGTCGTAAGACCCATTGTTGTTGTCTGAGGCGTAGTTGTCGTAGGACGCATTGTTGTTGTCTGAGGCGTAGTTGTCGTAGGACGAATTGCTGTTGTCTGAGGCGTAGTTGTCGTAAGACCCATTGTTGTTGTCTGAGGCGTAGTTGTCGTAGGACGCATTGCTGTTGTCTAAGGCGTTGTTGTCGTAGGACGCATTGTTGTTGTCGGAGGCGTAGTTGTCGTAGGACGCATTGTTGTCGTAGGACGCATAGTTGTTGTCGGAGGCGTTGTTGTCGTAGGACGCATAGTTGTCTTAGGACGCATTGTTGTCGTAGGACGCATTGTTGTCGTAGGACGTTGTTGTTGTAGGACGCATAGTTGTTGTCATAGGAGGAATTGTTGCCGTAGGACGCATTGTTGTCGTAGGACGCATAGTTGTCGTAGGACGCAATGTTGTCGTCATAATAGGCATTGTTGTCGTAGGACGCATGGTTGTTGTCGTAGGAAGCATTGTTGTCGTAGGACGCAATGTTGTTGTCGGAGGCGTTGTTGTTGTAGGACGCAATGTTGTTTTCATTGGAGGCATTGTTGTCGTAGGACGCATTGTTGTCGTAGGACGCATGGTTGTTGTCGTAGGACGCATTGTTGTCGTAGGACGCATAGTTGTTGTCGGAGGCGTAGTTTCCGTAGGACGCAATGTTGTTGTCTAAGGCGTTGTTGTTGTAGGACGCATTGTTGTTTTCGGAGGCGTTGTTGTTGTAGGACGCATTGTTGTTGTAGGACGCATTGTTGTTGGAGGCGTTGTAGTCGTAGGAGGCATTGTTGTCGTAGGAGGCATTGTTGTTGTAGGACGCAATGTTCTTGTAGGACGCAATGTTCTTGTAGGACGAATTGTTGTTGTAGGACGCAATGCTGTTGTAGGACGCAATGTTGTTGGAGGAGGCATTGTTGTTGTAGGACGCAATGTTCTTGTAGGAGGCATTGTTGTTGTATGACGCAATGTTGTTGTAGGACGAATTGTTGTTGTAGGACGCAATGCTGTTGTAGGACGCAATGTTGTTGTAGGAGGCATTGTTGCTGTAGGACGCAAAAGTTCTTGTAGGAGGCATTGTTGTTGTAGGACGCAATGTTGTTGTAGGACGAATTGTTGTTGTAGGACGCAATGTTGTTGTAGGACGCATTGTTGTCGTAGGACGCATAGTTGTTGTCAAGGGCGTAGTTTTTGTAGGACGCAATGTTGCTGTCATAGGAGGCATTGTTGTCGTAGGACGCATTGTTGCTGTCGGAGGCGTTGTTGTCGGAGGCGTTGTTGTTGTAGGACGCATTGTTGTTGTAGGACGCATTGTTGATGTCGGAGGCGTTGTTGTCGGAGGCGTTGTTCTCGTAGAAGGCATTGTTG
This sequence comes from Mya arenaria, assembly GCF_026914265.1. Classification (NCBI taxonomy): domain Eukaryota; kingdom Metazoa; phylum Mollusca; class Bivalvia; order Myida; family Myidae; genus Mya; species Mya arenaria. Next base: position 48,800,159 of record NC_069136.1, on the reverse strand, counting down.
TCGTAGGAGGCATTGTTGTTTTCTGAGGCGTTGTTGTCGTAAGAGGCATTGTTGTTGTCGAAGGCGTTGTTGTCGTAGGACGTATTGTTGTTGTAGGACGCATAGTTGTTGTCGGAGGCGTACTTTTTGTAGGACGCATTGTTGTCGTAGAAGGCATTGTTGTCGTAGGACGCAATGTTGTCGTAGAAGGCATTGTTGTTGTAGGAGACATTGTTGTCGTAGGACGCATTGTTGTCGTAGGGCGCACTGTTGTCGTAGAACGCATTGTTGTCGTAGGACGCATTGTTGTCATAGGAGGCATTGCTGTCGTAGGGTGCATTGTTGTTGTAGGACGCATTGTTGTCGTCGGAGGCGTTGTTATTGTAGGACGCATTGTTGTCGTCGGAGGCTTTGTTGTCGTAGGACGCTTTGTTGTCGTAGAAGGCATTGTTGTTGTAGGACGCATTGTTGTCGTAGGATGCATTGTTGTCGTCGGAGGCTTTGTTGTCGTAGGAGGCTTTGTTGTCGTAGAAGGGATTGTTGTCGTAGAAGGCATTGTTGTTGTAGGAGGCATTGTTGTCGTAGGACGCATTGTTGTTGTAGAAGGGATTGTTGTCGTAGAAGGCATTGTTGTTGTAGGAGACATTGTTGTCGTAGGACGCATTGTTGTTGTAGGACGCATTGTTGTCGTCGGAGGCATTGTTGTCGTAGGACGCATTGTTGTCGTAGGACGCATTGTTGTCGTAGGACGCATTGTTGTCGTAGAAGGCATTGTTGTTGTAGGACGCATTGTTGTTGTAGGACGCATTGTTGTCGTCGGAGGCGTTGTTGTCGTAGGACGCATTGTTGTCTTAGAAGGCATTGTTGTTGTAGGACGCATTGTTGTTGAAGGACGCATTGTTGTCGTTGGACGCATTGTTGTCATAGGACGCATTGTTGTCGTAGGACGGATTGTTGTTGTAGGACGCAATGTTGTTGTCGGAGGCGTTGTTGTCGTAGGAGGCATTGTTGTTGTAGAACGCAATGTTGTTGTCGTAAGCGTTATTGTTTTAGGAAGCAATGTTGTGGTCGGAGGCGTTGTTGTCGTAGGAGGCTTTGTTGTTGTAGGACACAATGTTATTGTAAGACGCATTGTTGTTGTAGGACGCATTGTTGTTGTAGGTCGCAATGTTGTCGTAGGAAGCATTGTTGTCGTAGAAGGCATTGTTGTAGGACGCATTGTTGTCGTCGGAGGCGTTCTTGTCGTCGGAGGCGTTGTTGTCGTAGGACGAACTGTTTTCGTATGACGCATTGTTGTTGTAGGACGCATTGTTGTTGTAGTTCGAAGCGTTGTTGTTAGTGTAGGACACGGTTTAATGTGTTCTTAAAATATAAACAGATGCAATAGAAGTTCTTAATTGTTTCATGCAAGTTTCATTTTCTTGAATTGATTTTATAATTTTATTTAATTTGGTGTTGTAATTGTTGATGTTGTTTTTGTTGTTGTTTTTGTTGTTAATGCGTAAAGTCTAGTATTTTGGTATATTGAAGAGCTCACGAAGTATTGCATGGTCCCAACATATATTTTCAAAGCTATTGAAACACAAAATACGTCCCAAAGTCTTATAACGTCAACTATTCATTTGCTATATTTAGTCACAAAAGAAATGTTGGTGTGTTTACCTTAGTGATACACGTTCCTGTATCCAGCAAGAAGGTTCCAGTTACATAAGTCACCATCACAGCACGTTGCCGTCCATTCCGCGGGGTTGGGATTCAATGTGTGGATTAACTCGAAGGCTTCACAATGCTGTGGCGAAATTACAATTGCTTCAACTAGCAATAAGTTCGGAAAGAAAACAAAAGCTGATGACAAGTCCAATGCAATTGCCATGGTCAGTCTTCACGTATTAACGTATAGTCGAACCCCGTTGGCTCAAACTCCCAAGGTCCGCCGAAAATACCTTGAGCCCCGGAATTATGAGCCAAGCGGGAATGATTACCTACAGTAGAAATAAATCTGTCTTTTAAATCTAATTCGAGCCAACGAGGAAATCGAGTGAAGCGAGTTCGAGCCAACGGTGTTAGACTGTATTAACGTTTGTTTAAAATACTTCACTTTTCAAAACGATGGTATTATAGTCTTGAAAATGTACCGTGTAAAGGAAATCCTCAGAATATCTGGTACTGACTGCCATGCGGCACGTAACATCACATATCGAACCTTGATCAATGTGACATCGAAGATTGAAACAATGTCTGAAATATTCATAGAACAGTTAATTATCTTTGAATCATCAAGAGATGCAAGTAAACATCGTTTTTGACGGATCCACATTTCTGAAAAAGAGTGACCAGTTAATAAAACGTTAAACGTGTTTATTTGATTAAACGCCTATTTTTATACATAATATTCAATGGCGTTGTACAAAACATGCATACTCTATATATCCAACATAATATTTGAACATATTTTGATATAAGACAATATAAAGCAGTTAAACAATAATATATTAAAACTTGCAACATTCATTAGATTGTAATTGACTAAAGTAGTAATATATGTACATGAAGTAAAAACATAATTGGTCAAAGCAACCGATAAAAAATGAAAAATAAACAAACTCTAAGACTAAAAAATCAAATATAATATCAGACATTTCTTATCGGAGTCGGTTTTAAAACAAGTCATAAAACTGTGTAAAATAGTGAGTTTTGAGGTTTTTCTTGAACACATCAATAGACACTGACTGCTTGATATACAATGGCAGACTATTCCATAGTTTTGGTCCGATTGTGCAAAAACTTATATCGTTAAACCTTGTTCTCTTGTTAAATGGTACATCATACTTGATACCAGGGTCACTAGCTGATCTAAATCCTTGTCTACGACTTACACTCTCAGACAATAACTCAGTCAAATAAGCAGGAGCCCTACCAGTGCCACAGTTGAACATAACTGTCAATATCTTGAAGTTGATTCTAGCCTTTATTGGCAGCCAGTGCAGATCAAAGAGAGCTTGCTTGGCCCCGTCATAATTGCCTCGGTTAAGAACTAATTTGCGCAAATATTTTGGATGCGCTGCATTTTGGTTAACTCTATCTCAGAAATACCATACAATATAAGGTTACAGTAGTCCAAATGAGAGATAACAAGTGAAAGTAAAAGGATTTCGGTTGCAGCTCTGGTTAAATATTTTCGTATACACTTCACCCGGAAAAAGTTCAACATTGCAGTGCGGCATTTACGCTTCACGTGTTCCTTAAAGGATAAGGTTTCGTCAAGAAAGGCACCTAAGTATCTAATGCAGCTTTCTCGGTGTACAGCATCACCAGCAATATCTATATTTGTAGTGACACATTTATTTAGTTGAGCCTTACTGCCAAACATAATGAATTCTGTTTTGGAAGTGTTCATTTTTAGTTTGTTTGCGTTCATCCACTTGTTGATCGTAACTGCACATGTTTCTAGTTCGTTAATATTTTGCTGTTCATGTATTGGAGACGCTGGACTAAAGCATTTGTGGGCGATATGATCATCAGCGAACCCGTACACCGAAATCGACGGAGGAATGACATCAAACAGAGTACCGGCATAGGTTAGATATAGCCAGGGCCCCAAACAGCTTCCTTGGGGAACGCTACATTCTAATGGACGGGGTGATGATAGAGACGTATTAACACTAACTCTACAATTCCGTGGTCTTAGATACGACTCTAGCACTTTCAACGCAGTACCACACATTCCATACTGATTATGAAGTACGTCTATCAAAATGGTGTGATCAACAGTATCAAAGGCAGCACTAAGATCAATAGCAATCAAGGCGGTGACTTCTTGTCTTTCCATTCCACCAAGAATATCATTGACAAGTCGCAGAAGTGCCGATTCTCAAGAATGATGTCGCCTGTATGCTGACTGATGTTTTGGTAAAAGGTTGTGTTTGTCTGCGTGTGCGTCGAGTCTTAGCAGAACTGCCTTTTCTACAAGTTTTGATAGAAATGATAGATTACTTACTGGTCTGTAGTTAGCAAGTTCTAGATCAAGTCCAGTTTTCTTAAGAAGAGGTCTCACGATAGCCTGTTTATATTTGACCGGAAATACACCATGTTTAAGAGATAAATTTACTTATGTTGTAATAGTTGGCAATAGGTTACTAAGGTATTGCTTTAAGATGTGTGTTGGCAGAACATCTAATTCAGATGATGTTGTGTTGAGTTCGCATATAAGCTTATTTATTTCATTTTGGTTTAACTCTTCAAAATGTTCAATATGCGGAACATCCTTACATTGTGGTTGGAAACTAGCATAGTTTTTCAGCGAATTGCGTATTTTATCAATTTTGTTTATGAAAAAGTCAGCGAAATTTTCAGCAAGAACAGTGTCAGATTCACTTGGTGGCATAGGATTGTCGGACTTAGTTCCTGTCAACTCAGACACCAAGGAGTATAGTTTCTTTGAGTCACCTTTTGCATTAATTACCCTTTCGGTCAAAACTCTGGTTTTCTCATTGTTAATTTCACAATTATATTTGTTTCTTACTGTTTTAAATGCTTCAAACTGTTGAGTTTCGCGGTATTTGCGCCATAGTCTCTCTAACTTTCTGGTCTGCTGTTTGAGAGACTGTATATGTTCATTAAACCATGGTTTAGGTTTTCTACATATTTTAGTTTTTTCAATAAGTGGTGCATGGCAGTTTAATACTTGTGTGATCTCTTGTTCAAATTTGTCAACAAAATCATTTATACCAGTTTCGACTATATCAATTTTGCCGAGGTCATTTGGGAAAGTTGATGGGTTAATTTCCCGAAAGTTCCTACTGGATACAGTTTTGCTTGTTATGCTTTCTTTTTTGATTCTAAGAACTGTCTTTACTACACAATGATCAGAGATATATGGACCCGGTTTACATGAATGAACCTCAACACCATTCACTGTTTCCGTAATGAGCAGGTCTAAGCAGTTTCCACCAGTATGGGTACTGAAGTCGACGTGTTGCTCTAGTCCCATAGCAAAAAGAGAGTTTTTTGAAATCAGTTACCGCATTGCTGTCATCATTTAAATGTAGATTGAAATCTCCCGTTATTAACAAGTTTGAATATTTTGGCATGGTTTGTTCCATAAAATCAAAAAAGTCTACAACGAACTGGCCGTAAGTTGAAGCTGATGGAGGCCTGTATACACCAATAACATGTAGTGTAATATTCTTAAGAATCAGTCGCCATATTCCATATTCAAAACATTTAGTTGAACCGCTAGAAAGTTTTGACATTTTGATACTTGTTCTACATGCCATTGTGTAGGTGTTAACATAGCGCTAAAATAATCGATCTTGGCAAATACCAAACCGAAAGTGGATTGATTGGAAGGGATTTTCCATGTTTTCTTTATGTTATGACTGTTTTGTACGTGTTATCGTGAAAGGGTACTGTTTCTCTTTTTTCGCGTGCTAACGTTACAAAAACAGTTATGGCAACCAGTGGACAGACTGATACTGTGCAAGAAAGTGCGAGTGACGCCGTCGGTGGATCATTAGCGGCTAAATGTCTGCCTTGTCAACGTGCAGACATGTCTAAGCTAGCAACGTTGTTCTGTAATACATGTGAAGTATATCTCTGTCAGGAATGTTGTGATGGACACAAACTACATATTCCAAACGTAGAGAACCATGCCATAGTGGCTGCCAGTGAAGCAAGTACCAAGACGACTGTCGATTTAAAGGGACTGGATAAATGTTTAGAACATGGAAGGGCCTTTATGTTTCAGTGTGAAGATCATGGTGATTTATGCTGTGAATTATGTGTCATCACCTATCATCGTAAGTGCGACAATGTTCCTGAAATTGCAGAGCTAGTTAAGAAGAAAACGGATCAAATCAAAATTAAGGAGATCCATGAGACTGTTAGCACGGCGTCTGGATTTATTGAGACGTGTGAACAAGATCAGTTGAAAAGTACTGGACGAATGGAACAAATCGAAAATGAAATAGAAACTTTCAAAGAATTGTTCCTGAAGAAAGTCGAAGAAGCAAAAATCCATGTGCTCAGACAAATGACTGACCATAATCTGAAAGAAGACAGCCGAATAGAGAAAGGGAAACGGGAGGTTATGAGTGCAAAGACCAATCTTGAATCGATCCTAGAAATAGCTGATATGGTCTCCGACTGTGGCTCTGAAATTGAAAAGTTCATAATAAATCGTATTCTTGCAAACGAACATAGCAGCTTATCAGAAACTCTTCGCACCTTACATGCAAATAGAAATGCCATTCCAGTAGGTCTTTCAGTAACAGAGAAACTTTCAGAGTTAATGAAGTCAAATACACAGTTGTTTTCGCTCGTAGAAACAACTCCACTTAAACCAGCACGACTGCAGCATGTCGTATCGGTTAACCTCGAAAAGACATGGGATGACTCTGAGGAGCCGTGTGTTACAGGCTTGGACTTCCTGCCGGACGGTAGGATCATTGCCGTTGATAGCTGGAACTGGAAATGTTTTATAATGAACGGAACATTAAAACGGTCGGGCAGGTGGTATAAATTCAAGACAAAGCCGAAAGATGTTACGTCTTACAAGGATAACTGTATTGCAGTAACCGTCGGTTCCGATACTCTATGCAATGTTTGCCTTTTGAATGTAAATAGTGACAACACAATCACATTGATGAAGGTGTTAAAGGTGTCAGTCAGCTCCTGGTCCATCGCCCAAATAAAGGCCGAAACATTCGCGGTAAGCACATGGAACAACTCACAACCAGTCCGGATAATCGATGTTGACGGCAAAGAAAGCAACTTTGAAAGTGTGAAGTTTCCTGCCAAGATGTTTAAATGCGGAAAAAACAAGTGCACCTACAACTCGTACCAAGATACACTTGTACTTACAGACCAACAAGCTCACACAGTTAACATTTACAACACCGTAACTGGTGAGAGGATCGCGGTTACCGATGGTCTGATAAGTGAGCCTATAGGCGCCTGTATCGGACCCTGTGGCTCCGTGTTTGTCTGCAGTCAATTTAAACACTCTGTTGTGCAGATATCCTCGACGGGATGCGTTATTGCATCTTGCGATGTCAACACAAGATATCCAATGACGGTAGCCATATCCAAGGATGGTTCAAGGCTGGCCGTGTCCAACAATGTGATGGGCGTGAGAGAAGTAAAGCTCTTTGAAATAACTTCCTAAATTTAGTTTATATCAAAACGTATTCCATGGTGAGCGTCCCTTTATCTGGACGTTAGTTCTCGTAGTTCGGACGTAATGTTGCTGCAAACAGTGGTATAATTTCGAATTTGCTCGGTCGGTTTCAAACTATCTTACCATATACAACTTTAGATGTGCACTGTATCAACTAAGAACTGATAAACTGAGTGTGAAGTTTTGTATTTATTCTGTGTAATCCATAGGAAATAAGTCCGCTCGGGCTTCAATGGTTATTCCTCGAGTTATTCCACATGTTTTGTTATTTTCTTTCTTTGAATACTAATTTTACCATTCGGAACTCCTCGGCCATTTTATCGAAAACAACCTCGGATGTATTTACGTACTCAAAAAGTGGCACGTTTAAGTCCGCTGCAAGTAGATCGCGTAGTAATTTTATTAAGCAGTTAAACTTTATGACTTTACTCGTGGGAATCTGAATTTTGTTTACAATAATTCACTTCATTGGTAATCAATTTAAACTTAGATCAATAAATACAACTCTAAAGCAATACATTTAATAAATGATATAATTCAAAAATTTACGATCTACTTCAACTGATGTACCTGCATACATCCGAGGTTGTTTTTGAAAAAAAAATGGCCGAGGAGTTCCGAATGTAATTTTACATGAAACTACTTCCAGTTTCGCTTTAATAGATATTTTCATATAAATTAAATACCCCTTTTAATAAAGGCTAAAGAGTTAAACATAACATAACATTTGACACGGTCCGGGAAAAAACAACAGCACTGCGATGTTTCTCTCAAAATGGCATATCCCATTTTGCGGCTTAGCGCGTATTGGATGAATTGCCCTATTAAAGTTAAACTTAAAGGCAATCATATTTGGGGAAATCAAGGAAAGAAGTTTTATTTTTGGCGTTCTACATTTACGAAAGAATGACCAATACTTGTTAATTTACAATTGGGCAAATGACGTTGAGCTTATGTGTATCGATGCAATAACGATGTACAGCTCATGAAATTGTAAATATATTTTAACTAAAGTCTCCTTCTTTGTTTTTCTAGAAAATGCAGAATGCAATGATTTCTTTTTTAACTACTGTTTTGTCTGGAAGGACTGTTTATATCTTTGTCATATGAATCCACATTTTTTTGCACTCTTGTTGTATGATTAATGCCTGCACATAATTTTCTTTGTATTATTATCATCATTATTAAAAATCCGTTTATCTTTTAAGCTCTGTTTAAATGTAAATTTCAATGCAAATAAAACGACTAAAAGCAAGAAGCATACATTTTCTTTATTAGTGTTTACCTTTATGAATACTGAACATGTTTAACCTACCCACGTTTTCACACAAAACATCAATAGTAAACAAATTTCATAGAATATATTATTGATATTCAATAATTTTGCAGTCAATAAACACTATTCTCATACCAACATACATGATAGAAAGTAATAGTTCACTGATTTCCAAAAGCTTTGAAGTCACTGTATTGTAAATGTTGGTTCTTTATCTAAACACTTTCTGGCTAAGTCTAATTTATGTAATCGAAGTTGATATAAAACAACGTTTTACTGAACCATGTAAGTATTTGAATTAACAGAAATGTCTACAGCCTCCACAATCTGAATATTTCCCTCTGTACTTATAACTTGATATAAATTAGGTTCTGTGGACTGGTTCAACACTGCACTTTCAGACTGACAATCAGACAAACTTCCTGTTCTGTCACATGGTTGTGCTTGATTAACTTGAACTAAAGAATCTATTGGTTCCTCCACAGTTTCCTGAAGAACATAACTCACATTTTCGTTTTCCTCTTGATGGTCTTCCTAGAATGCAAAACACAAAAGTTCTTATATGAACTTAATCCCATGTTAAAACTTAATCCCATGTTAAAATTGTCCAACAAAAAACGCTACTCATAACAAGAGGCTTAAGCAACACATGCGAATGTCAAAGGTAGTCCATTTTTTCAGTTTGAAATTAACAAACAACTTTATATATATTAATTAAGACTGGAGAGATTGGACATGCTGTACATGCCATTTTGTATATAAGCATAATAAACTCTACGTGTTCCAAGATTTATATTTAGTTCATAATAATAAGTTCAATAGTTTACAAGGTAAGGGTAAATTCTTTTTTCCATAACTAGATGCCTCTACTATTTCTACTAAGGATTCAACTAATGGCGAAGCCGAATCTCATTTTCTTTTAAGCAAATCAGTCAGAAAACACAATCATGCTGTCAGACTATTTTTCTTCGTCAGAGATTCTAACCTACCTGCTGCATTGTTTGTTCCGCCGCCATGAGGATATTTGCAAGCTGCTCTGCGACTGAGAGTGTAGAGGACTCCTCCAGTGGTCCTGATGTCTCTATCATATACGTGAATGTCTGATCCCCATTAGCAACCTCAACAAACACCTGGGACTCTCCTGCTGAAATTGAAATTGGGAGGGATTAACATAATATTATTCTATACATAGTCTTACCTGAAGTTTAAGCAACATGTTGAGAACTGTTCTTCAAATACTATTTATTTATTATTCCTTTACATTTGGATTGGAATGAATATGCTGTTCTACAATTGAACCCTACTGGGACATTTATATGCATGCAAATTCATAATATAATTCAAAGCAATCAATTCTCATTCTCTCATTTTTTTCTCATTAATCTGAGAACAAAACATTCCTTGGCCTTAAAACAGACTTTGAAGCATAAATACATGTACACACTTTTGGAAAGGGACTGTTTCATGGCTTGTACAATGCACATTTTACAGGGAAAAACATTACTGCGAAATAAAGTGTAGCAAACCATCGAGAGTGTAAAAACTAAGATACTGATGGCTGGAACCCTTTAACAAGTGGTGATATACAGTCGAAATTTCTTGACTCAAACTCCCAGGGACCGGCAAATACCTCGAGCCTCGGACAATTTGAGCCAAGCGGGATTGTTCACCCTAAGTTTAAAGAAAACAGTCCTTTACATCTAGTTCGAGCCAACGAGGAATTTAAGCCAAGCGAGTTCGAGCCAACGGGGTTCGACTGTATGCTGTATGCTCAAATATTGTCTTTGAAGTCCACGATTTTGATGTGTTAATAACGTGATTCAGTAAAATTCTAATCTATAGCATGATTTTGATTGCCATTATCAGGTGATGCTACTAATGTATTCAATAAAGGTTAAAATATCCGTCAGCTTATGTAAGAGTCCTTGTGGGGTGTGGATATGGTATCAGTTTTTTCTTGACTACCGGTGTGGTTTCGCTCCCCACTACAATGAGGTCTTTTTATATTTTAAACTGTATTTTTTCTGCAATTTTAGAATCAAAGTAAAATAATCAAAATTCAAGTGATTTAAGATGCACTACTAGGAAAAATCATTGTTGGTGCTAAAACATGAGCGAGTGCAACTAAACGCTACATAAGAGGTTAAATTTCAACCATTTAAACTTGCAAATTATGCTTACGAAATTGAGCCCAGTTTTGAGGAGTAAAACATAGATTGCCAAATTTCTTCAGACAATTACCTGTAGCTTCACTTCCTACAGCTTCCTTTTCTTCATGCTGTGGTTCACCATTGTCATCCACAATGAAAACAGCCCCATCATCCGGTCTCTCTGCTTCAGCTATGAAGTATTGAGTGTTGTCCTCATCTTCATTCTTGATAGCATCTTGGTCCTTTGTAAAAAACACATGTAAGTTCCATTTAATACTTTATTTACCGGGTAATGTGTAAATGTGTTTATAGTACACAATAGATATGACTGTATTTTACTTTGATGCAAGTTCTTATCAAGTCTTAGACACTCAAAAGTTAAACATGAAGCATTTATTACCAGTAGAAGTATTCTTTCTTTAATGGCTTAATTTAAGATTAAGCATGATTTTTTTAAAAATCATACAATATTTATTTTCAATGAACTTAACATTACAATTTAATTGTTTTTATATATTATCTACCAGTCCTGTAAATATTGATAAATTGAGAACTAAATAAGGACATAATTATGCTATTTATAGTATCCAAGCCATTTCTTATACCTATACAAAACTACCACACTACTTACAATGGCAGATGTCCCATCATCATACGTTGTCGAGTCAACTCTACTTGGAACTGTTTGCTTGGTTCCAATAATTCTCATAATATCAGATGTTTCATCTGCGCTCTCAAGATTGTCATCATAGGTGAGCAATGTGCCATGAGCTTTAAGTGAGTGCTTTACAAGGAACACTCTTTTAAGAAAGCCTTGGTTGCATGGTTCACACTTGCATGGAAACGCTTCTGAGTGGTCTGTGTGCATATGTTCAATCAGTCTTATTTTGTGCAAGAATTCTTTACTACAATATGAACAATAATGTTTTTCATCATCTGATCTGTTGTAGATAGAGTGCTTTGCTGGCTGCTTAATGTTGACAATGTTTTGTCCATGGACGGTTGATAAATGATCAAAAAGTGATGTATACTTAAGAAAATGTTCTTTGCAAACTCTGCATTCATATGGATACATGTTAAAATGCACCACTTTTACATGTGAAATCATGCTAAGTTTGGCTCCAAAACCTTTACCACAGTAGGAACAATGCCATTTTTCAGATTGTGATGCATGCACAGTTTCTATATGCCGATTAAGATTGTATCTGTGCAGAAACTCTTTCTTACAAGTATCACATTGGTACGTTTTTTTTCTGTCAACCTCATGAATTTTCAGATGTCTGTTTAACTGTGAGTTTGTGAAGAAAGATTTTTCACAAGTCTTACATTTAAATGCCCTGCTCATTTTATGCACAGAGTCCAAATGTTGTTTAAGTGACCCTTTCGACTTAAATCTTGCTGAACAAAGTTCGCATGTAAAGTTTCTCTCATCATCCCTCATGTGAAAAGCTTTTAAATGTTGCTGCATTTCTCTACCAGATTCAAAGTTTTCATCACATAGTTTACAGCTAAACTCTGCATCTGAGTGTTCTTTCAACTCATGAAACATAAGTTTGATATTGTCTGTACACAGATAATTACATTTAAAGCATTTTACGAAGACCAGTTGTTCCAAGTCATTAATGTATTCTTCATAGTCATTGTGTTTTGAATGTAAACGTTTAACATGCACAAACAAACCATTTTTATCACAGAACATCTTGCTGCATAATTTACAAATTACTTCTTTGTTTCTTCTATACGGAAGCTCTTCTTCAGCCTTAAGCTTCTTATACAGATAGTTTTCCTTTGTGCTCTCTGACCAATTGTCATCATTGTCTAATTCATTTTCACTTTGAGCTGTGGCGTAAAGTTCAGTATCACTTTCATCAGAATCATGTACGCCATGTTCTGCTTTCATGATTTTATCATTTAATTTCCTTCCTCTCAGTGTATATCCATTTTGGAAGTTTGTTTGGGAATTTATTCTTTCAATAGCATCCGGCCTTTTACTGCCAGTGGTTTCCGTTCCCTTTTTTGGTCTGCCTCTTTTGCGTTTAACATTTTCTTTCTGCACTTCGTCATCCTTCAAAGCTTCCACCTGAATTGTTTCAGTATCAACACTTGCACTGCACGCGGCAATATTATGAGGTTTTACAGCATTTTCATTGGTTTCTGAATTCTGCTTCAAGGTTTCAATTTGGTGAATGCCAATATGACATTTGTGTTTAGCATTTACAGTGTAAAAGTGTAAACGACTGAAGGTCAGCTTCATGCATTTTGAAGACAAAGTAGTTGTGAGTGTTATATCTTCACATTTGAGATCATTTAGACTGATTTTATTATGTTCAACATTTTGCAAATCAGTGAGAGGGGGTGGGCAAAAAGCCTTCCACTTTTGCTCAGATTCTTCGCCTTCTATCCTTCCGTTAATAACACATGCTAAAATCTCAATAGGAAGAGAGATTTCTGCATTTAAAATTGTTGTCATTTTCGCTGAATAATTGTATTAGACGTATTAATCAGTGTTTGTTTAAGTGGAAAATCTTGTATTTTTTGTTGACAGGGCTAAAACTATCATTCCTTGTAGAAATTGCAATTACAGTGGAGCAGTCAATGCTTTTAAGCGGTAGGCAACACCATGCAGCGGTTGCTTACCCTATCAAACTTCTATTCGGCAAGACAGCGCACATTTACGTATACCAGAGCGATGATGCGTACAACGTAGTGCTCATTGTCGAACCCCTATCTCTGATGAATTAGAATGGACAAGATACCGATAAACATAAGCTCACAGTTATTTTCCAATCAGATAATTCACACATAATCACTAGCATCCAGACGCGTGCACCCGCTCCCTTGAAATCGTTTCAGTCGTCCGAGAAATTGATAAAATTTTACCCCTACCCCCCCCCCCCATTCCCCATTCACTCTTCCAACATTTTAACCAAAACTCATCGATTATGATGCAATCGTTCAAGTCAAAAGATTACGACCATAAGTTACGCCCCCTCTTACGTCAAACCCTGGGTCCGCCCCTGGTAATGAACACAATTTATGCAGCATTTTTTAGATATTAAGACATGTATATACTTAAACTAGTCATATATATTTACAGGACACCGACTACGTACAATACACAAGGAAAGATATTTAGATCACACTGAAATTCAGCAAAAATATATAAATGGCGGTCAATCAATGAAACGTCGCGCGACCTGGGACGTAATAAGGTCACTGGTTTCTGACTTCAACACTTACAATGGGGAGCTTATGTAGCAGATTTTAGCACATATGCGAAATCTTGGGAGCCTGGACCGATCCAGTTTTGGTAGTGGGTCGGGTCAAAGGGTACGCGAACGTCGCGCAAACTGGGACGTAATTAGGTCACCCGTGTCTGGCGTCAACTAGTTTCCCATACGTTATAATGTGGAGTTTGTGCCTAAGATTCTTGCGCATCCGAGGGCGCCCGGACCGGTTCCTTTCTAGCGGTGGCTCGTGTCACGAGGGTTCGCTCACGGGTTTCTGGCATCAACAATGTTCAATGTTTATGTCGCAATTTTCTGCGCATACCCGTATCCGCATCTTTGTCCTATCTGCGGTACCGTCTCAACTTAAAAAGCCGGTTCAAACTAGTTCAAAGGTGTGGTTCATCAGATGGTCTACTGGCTCGATAGGAGCCGGGACGAGCTCTCTAATTGGAGGTCATGCGCAGAAGTCTACACACGAAATGCTCCATGTAATTAATTCGTGTAATTGAGTAAATTTTAATTAGTAAAACGGGCAGTTACCGCGTTAGTTTTCCTGAATGATATATAATTGAGTTACCCAACTTTGACCTTAAATTTCCAGTGTGCGGCTTCATTATCAAAGGCGAATGCTAGATTTGACATTAGTGCCACACCTCAAAATTTTATTTTATCTAAGGTGGTGCACGATAGTGATATGGTAGATATTTTCACGCCATCATCATCATCATCATCATCATCGTTGTCGTCGTCGTCGTCATCATCATCATCATGGGACTTTTATTGCCGACGTCGCGATCAAAATCAAATGTCATTCCGACGTCGTGTGCCTTCTATAGCTAGGAAGTGATTGTGCCTGTTTTCATGTTTACTGGGATGGGAGCCATTCTCAACAGAAATGTAAACAGGAGCGATTGTCTTATTGCATTGATAAGATGTGCTCTAGTACTCCACAATTACCGCCTGCCTAAAGCTTAACAACGCCTTTAAAGCACCGCCAACCACTTCCCCTACCATATTGACATGAAATGTACACTAAGGAGGGGAGGGTGCCGGGTGAGCCGTATATTATGAAAATTAAAGAGAGGCTGGGGGTCATATAACCTGGACGCCACTTCGGAGCGTCACCGTCACACTGATCACAATACCAGAGATACATCGAGGTCCTTCCTGTATAACAGACCGGTCATAACGTGGTCTCTACATCGACCTCCGACCACCCCGTCAGTCAATGCGTTTTTCGTTACGCCGTTGTGACGTTATATGAATTCTAATAATGTGTCTGTTACACGTACTTAGTTTAGTTTGACGTATATTCACATATACCACCTTATATACTATCAATTGTATCCTTTGAAAATTATTTGTTTTCCGTTACAAAAGAAGGTTTAATATTGATTTACAAACTACCTTTTGAATAAGTTTTCTTGAAAGACATTTTCCTTTCAATTTTATTTAAAAAATGGACGAACAATATATAATATACACGTTTGTGTTCTACAAATAAAGTTGCTGACTTTAATTTACCTTTGACCGACTAGGACCGGTTCCGTTCGTCTAAAAATGCGAATATCATGTGAACAAGACGTCAAAAGGGCGCACACGGGCGTCTCTATGCGTCACCGGGGGCCACCCATTGGGTTAAAATGGGTACCTTTGTGCCCATAGTAAGACACTCAACCGGCAGATAAGATGGCTGGGACCGGTTCCGTTCGTCTAAGGAGGCGGATGTCATGTTCAGCGGGTAGATGTCATGTGAACCAGACCTTTGTTTAACGTCACTTGGTTGCCGATGCGGGCCTCCCGCCCTTTTGGTTACAATTGCACACTTTGTGCACCTAGCTCGACCCTTTCACGATAAGAATTCTGTTCTTCTCAGAAGGGAGATGTCTTGTTACCTAGACTTTTGTTTAACGTCTTAAGGTCGTCATTGGGCTGCACTCGGGGACGCCAATTGGGTTACAATGGTAAAATTGTTAGCGCTTAGTTCGACCCTTTCCCGACCGATTAGAAAGCTGTGACTGGTCACGTTCGTCTTAGGAGGCAGATGTCATGTAGGATAAAAAACTAGGCCGCCCATGGGCTTTTTGGGGGCGTCAACGGGGGGCCCCGCCCATTGTTTTACAATGGCAAATTTTGTGCACCTAGTTCGACCCTTTCCCGACCAATTAGAGAGCTGGGTCCGGTCGCGTTCGTCTTAGAAGGCGGATGTCATGTTAACTATGCTTTAGTCTTACGTCGCAACGTAGCCCCTGGGTGGCACCCGGGCCAGCACCTTGAGTTACAATTGGAAACTTTGTGCGCCTGGTTCGACCCTTTTCCGACCGATAAGAGAACTAGGACCGGTTTCGTTCATCGTAGGGGGCGGATATCACGTTAACTAGACTTTTATTTTGACGTCACTAACCCGCCCATGAGCGTCCCTGGGCGTCAACGGGACCCCTCGCCTATAGCGTTACAATGGAAACTCTTCTGCGCTTAGTTCGACCCTTTTCCGACCGATGAGTGTTTTAGGACTGGTCGCCTCCGTCTTAGAAGGCGGATGTCATGTAAGCTAGACTTTTGTTTTACGTCAATAGCCCCCATGTGCGTTCCTGGGCGTCAGCGGGGGTCCCCGCTCATTGCGTTACAATTTCACACTTTGTGCGCCTATTTCGACCCTTTCCCGATCGATTTGAGAGGTGGGACAGGTCGCGTTCGTCTAAGAATGGCATGTTAATTGTACTTCTGCTTATCGCCTTGGGCGTCCCTAGGCGGCACCCTAGTCATAGGGCCGCCCTTTTAGTAAGAATGGGAACTTTCCACCATTTCCCGACCGATTAGAGAGCTGGGCCCGGTCCCGTTCGTCTAAATAGGCGGATGTTTTGTTGGCCAGACGTTTTTTGACACCACTAGGCCGCCCATTGGCGTCCCTGGGCGTCACCTGACCTCACTCCCATTGCGTTACAATGGTAAAATTTGTGCGCCTAGTTCGACCCTTTTCCAACACCGATTAGAGGGCTTGGATCAGTCGGGTTTGTCTAAGAAGGGGGATGTCAAGTCAACTTAACTTTTTATGTCGCAAGGTCGCCCCTGTGCGTCCCTGGGTGGCACCCTGGGCCGCCTATTGGTTTAAAATTGAAAAATTTGTGCGTCTAGTTGACCCTTTCCCGACCGATTAGAGAGCTGTAACTGGTCGCGTTCCTCTATGAAGGCTGATGTCATGTAAGTACTTTTGTACTTAACCTAGTAGAACACCCCTCTGATGAATATTGCCTCTGAACGGGTTCATACCGGCGTCGAAAGCCGGTTTTAATATTAATTTTCCATTAAAGATTACTTTCTAAGGTTTGTAAACGCTACATCTTATTCGGTTGTCTAACTGCAGTTTAAAACAAATACATGGCCCGGCATACTTTTCAGCCACTGAAATCCTTATCCTGGCATGTTGTCACTAGATGTAAATGACTGATATGATTCTCTATGAATAGAACATAAAATTTCGTGAAAGTCTGTGATTATTCTCGAAAAACCATGAAATTAACACATTTCAATGATTAATTTGTTTTTAACTTCACCTCTAAACATTAAAGAATCACACTAATTAACTTCTTTCACAGAATTAAGACATATTCTAAAAGAAAATCTGTTTGTTTGACAAAGTTATGTTATTTAACGTGTGTTTGAAAAAAAACCCAGTCCTGTTTATAAAATTGGGTCAATTTATAAACGATTTTGCATATTTCTGAAGTTAAATGCATGATTACGATAACAAAAGACAAACTGTATTGAATTTTATGGCATTTTTTTTGTTTGGCATACCTCGGGAGTTGTTTAACAGCAATTGCTCGATTCCATCTTTCCATTTGGCCTTATACTAATCAGATTTAGACACCTTGATTTGGCACTTATGTCTGTCTTTGAAATGCCAGTGAGTGATTCGTAGACTTCCATAGACAAAGTACTTCAGAAAAAGCCAACTTTATTTTAACACACATTGGTTCTCTTTGACCAGTCATACGCATTCACTCCAAGCACCGAACCCCTTTCTCAGCAATGCTTTCCTCATTTAATTCGTTAAGCATTTATTTCTATGTATATGTTAGAGTTCACTTGGCGATCTCTATGATTAACCCTTATTTGTCTCACTAGCTCCGCCCTCTATGTAGTCAAATGATATTTTATGGCAATAGTTAAATTGCCCAGGCGTTATAGCTTAATTAAATCAGTTAATGAGAGTAGTGCGACTGTAAATTGTCGCAGCTTTGTGAATATTTCATGATAGCAAATAAAATCAATTGTTGGATGTGCAAAACGGGAAAGGTTGAAGTTTTGGGGTACTTTGGTGTAGAAGTCTTAATCAAATGTCTGCCCAAGCTATAGATTCCCATGGTTAAATATTTCTTGGACGTTCTACTTGGTTTTCTTAGTTGTGTAATATGTACATAAAGAGGTCTTTTTTGTGCGGGGTCGTGATGGACTTGCAGTAAATTCAGTAGCTCTTACAATATTATGTGCCTTCTTTCTCTTTCTCTGTTTTTGTTGTCTTGCTCTATCGTTGAATTTGAATTCTTCATCATTCTATACGTATTTAAAGAGGAGAAACGCTTGATGGACCTATGAATATGTTAAAGTCATCTTGTCAAGTTACATGTATATGTATTATTCTTAATCAACTTAACAACTATTTTTATTGCGCAAACGATGTTTGTTTACCGCTGCATTCTCAACATAAGTCAAGCTGATTCAAGACATAACTTCAAAAACATTTTACGTTTATCAAAGGCAGCCCAGCGCAAATGCTTCTTTAAACTTAATAAATGTATTAGGGATACACTTCATGTACTGTACAATACTATCAGTGTTATTTTTTTTAAAGCGACAAAACTGTAACACATTTTAAACACCATACGGGATGCCTTGATTCGTCTTTAAAATGGAAACTATATGAACAAAAATTAGCATCATAAATATATAGTTTCGAGTAAGACCATAAGACTTAATTTCTTAACTTGTAAGGGTGGAATTTGATTGATTTCGTATTCGATTTTGTATTTCAGTGATAATTCATACATTTCTGTCGCTCAATGATTGCCAAAGTGCCAACGTTTACACAGTATCATGGGTCATTTGAGGTCTTGTGTTACACACGCCGGAGGTTATAAGTTGGAATCACCTCTAAGAGAATCGGTTTTCCATGAAGCGCACCAGAAAATTTATATCTTGGTATTTGCGTTTAATCCTGGTGAAATCACTTGTCGACAATCTGTCAAGCAAAGTAACCCCACTACTAGCCATCTTGCATTTTGATTTCTTTAATCTATTTTATCCATCATTATAAACGATGGATCAGCAGCCAGAAGATAATCATGTTTCTTACATGCCATGGATCGAAAAGAGTGATAGCCACAGCCGTTCCCCTCTTGATTATGCTAAGAGAACCTGAGTTCATAAAAAGGAGCTAGTAAGTATTGACTTAAAAAAACATGACATAAAGGTCCATTACAGGATCATTTATTTTTGCATTGTCACACTTTTCAAACAAAGTTCAACGCTGTGACAACACATTAACATATATTTTTTTATTATAAGAACATATATATCTGCATTGTCACTTTATTCAAACAATATTCTAACACATTAAAAAAACTATTATGTCAAAATTAATGTCAAACGATCTTATTGGCATATCAGCCGTCCTTACTACAAACCGTTACACGGTTAAGCGATCAAAATAGAACCCTCTTTAAACGCTTAAATGCGCAAGAACTCTTAAAATTATCTTAATAACCTTAACTGATCTATAGAACTCTGAATATGAACTGGAACGAATTTGTATATTGTAAAAAATGGTTTAAAAATAGCAGGAATAGAATGCAGCAAATAAGGACAATGTATTCATTATCAAACGCAGAAAAACTACAAAAAGTCGTCAAAACGGGTAATCGGTTAAAATAGACCATCTATAATGAAGTATCGATGCACTAATGAAACTAAAATTGCACAGATGCAACCATCTAGATGATCGAGACTCAATTAAGCTTCATTTCTGATCATCGACCTTAACTATTCTCAACTTCATCGCCCTAATTGATTGTATATTGTAAATATTCAAACGTAACTCACGATATGTTTTACGCTTGCATGGTATGTTATTGATTCGGCTTGATTCAGACAACGTACATATGCTATGTGTCATACTCATAGCGCTTTCTTTACATATATATTTTTTTTCTTTTTTGCTGAAACCGCTTGCTATTGTACCAAATATGACAATATAGTATTAAAGTATGCCTGGGAGAAGTGTGCCCGGTGAGGGGCTGAAGCCCACAACCACTGTGGTCTTACCAACTGAGACAACTGGGCGACTGATGCTTACATCTTCTTTGTCTTCGAAACATAAATGCAAATAAAATCAGATATGATTTGAATTTGCTTCCCTTATATCAAGCAGAGTGACAAATGAGCTGAGTATTTGTGAAAATAGGCTTAGAAAATTCAATTATTTAAAAATCAGCGAATGAAAAATGCATAAGATACAGAAGAATACGCAAACAAATTACACTGGACGCGTATTGAATTAAAACAAATCGTCTGATTAGGTGAACTCGATTTGTTGAACTAATTTAACATCAGTTGAAATAGAGCATCATTTCCGGATTGCAATTTTTCCCGGAAATAACCTATTGATGCTTCACGATTATTGATAAATGCAAGCGGAAAATAACATTGTATAGACCTTTACGTTTAACTATAAAAGCTTTTCATTGATTACTTTCAGAAAACTGAAACCCCTCTTCATGAGGTCAACCTGACCATTGTCGGTATTGATGTCGAGGGGAAACTGTCGACTTGATCGTTATCGGCGACATCATTAGCTGTGACAGAACATGCCTTCAAGCCGACGTCCCGGAAGAAAATCTTAAATATGGAGAACTTGTAAATGGACCATTGCCCTGTTTCAATGAAAGTCTTTAATAGGGGAGATCTGAAGAGACTTGTCAGTTGTGTTGAAAGTGTATATGTATTTGTCCACATATTGATCTTAAACTGTTTGGATGTTATGTTTATTGCATGAACTAATTTTGATATATTATTTCCTGAATTATTACATGAAATCAATTTTTCTATTCTCTGCATTATGTTTAGTTAATTATTGTCTATTTCATTAGCTATGCTAAGCTCATACACATTTTTATAAGACTCCTAAACATGTGCTTGCATTCCCTTATGATATAACAGTATTTAATATTAATCAATTTCATGCTGGCAAATGGTCATTAAAATAGATGCAATTGGGCAATTAAGATGTGTGTCCACTGATTGTTTCAGAAGATAATTATAAGTTTATGTAACTGAAATATCATGAACAGTATTTCATTAACATGTGTGCAAATTGGTTTAAATAAATAACTTCAGCGAAATCTAACCGACCGTTCCCTTTCGCAAGTATGCCCCTATCAATTCTGTGTTGATAGGTTATGTCACCTTAAAGGGAAATGGCCAGTTCATATCTAACATAAGGTCAATCTACAAAACTATCAAGGTACATAAATGCAAAAACAAATATGAACTTCTATTCTGTTCTTTTATCATATAGACTCTTTTTACTTAAACTTCGCTACAATACCTTATCCTGATTTACTTCCCCTAAGTCACCGTTCATCAGCATTGTCAGTGCTTTGATTATTCTGCCGGAAACAGTACGAGAACCAGTAGTCAAGTAAACCTTCAATGTGTTTTACTGTTTTTGTTTTAATTAAAAATACGAGGGAATATGTGTTCAGGAGGCAATGATTATGGTTTAAGGTGTATACCGTTTTTTAAAGTGTAGCAAAGCTGCGCTTCCTTTGGTTGCATCCACCCTCTTTCATGTAATTGAGTTGTATGAAGAGTAATACCAACAAAACATGTATTAGGTTAAAACTTGAAGTATCCAATTAACACAATTGACATGTCCTATAGCCAACACAATGTGCACAGTTTTTCTCATAGAGCTTTGTCATCTTTCGGCATCTTTTTATCTTTAACTACTCTGGATACAGCCCTATAGCAGTTCCCTCAGTAGTTCCCTCAATATGACGTCACCAGAACATACGTTTGTGTGAGAAAAGAAGTTACGAGTTACTTACTTGTTTTTTTTTTTGCTTTTTTTCCTTTTAATTGCCTATGTCAAATCATTGGTGGCTGTGCCAATAAGGGATATTTAAAATATTTTTATAAATATGTAATATAAATTATTATACGTCCAGTACGTACCAATTTTTTGTGTACCGCATATTCGGCAAATGTAACCTCATCTTTCACCATAAATTGTGTTCATTATTTAAATGATCCTTAAATTTTGACCAGGACTAACATTCTAGCAAAATAACGAGAATATAGAGTGATGGTCGAGCTCCCTCCACTAAAAAGTTTTTTTTTATCTTACTAAACAATAAATCCGCTAATTGATCTTAACAAATAAAGGTAGAAAATATTCAACCAATGACACCGGCACACCGCCTACTTATCTTATATTATCCTATAAGGATGTTTGGATTTGATTTCGTGTTTTTTCATCATTCACTAAATATTACTATTTGAAGTATTTACTACCATGGCGTTTGAGTGGAAACTATGAAGGTCGATGTATCTAACGTCCAAAGGAAGGGACGGGGGTAGGTGTTTGTGTGGGTGTGTGGATGTGTGGCGTCGGCACTTTTGCACTATATTTATTGCCAATAAGCTGTTTCAATCAACCCAAGAATGCTGTTTCAAACGTCCAAATCCCATCCGTGTTATACAGCATGGTATTGGCCAATGAGAAATAATTTGATACACCGTTTTGTTTTGGGATTTTCTTTAACAAGAAAAAACACGAACTAACCGTACATATTAATTACAAACATTGAACCAGGTATTTCAGGTGTACAATTTCAAACTGTATAAATGGAGAGAGAATCATTTGTTAGACGGATACATCTTTGGCGTAGTGTTTACAACTGTCCTTAAACCAGAAATTAGAATGGATGAAATGTAATTTAGTTTCACAATACGGTTTATATAATTGTTAGATGAAATTGTGTTTAAAATGCATGACTGTTAAGATATTTTTGTATATATTAAGAAATTACTTGATCATCTATCAGATCCCAGCACTGTATTTTAACAGAAAATCGACTGAACAAATGGCAAATACTTTCTCATTACATTTCCTTCGTAATACAATAATATCGCAAATAGTTGATTTAAAATCACAGTGGTTCTAGTCAACACCAAGTAATGCGGTCTCCATACTTGGCATTTAGCACTCCTCTGGTCTGGTCGGAAGAAGTGATGAAATTGATCCATGAGGCGCAGGAAATACGTTCCTTTCCTTAGGCAAGCGCTGTTGCCTTCACACGCCTCCGTCACCGTCACCTTGTAGTCATGATCACAACCCTGTCGATGCATTTCGAATAATGATCCCTAGATAGAATATTATAAAGCGTGTAGGCTTTATTGCACTGCAGTTTTATAAAGCTGCACTATTCATATGATATAATAAAATTATAATTCTCAGCCCTGTCAAGTACTGATCCCTGTTTATCAATTTCATTGATAACCTCACATTTAAGAATCGTTGCTTCCAGGTACGGTGAGCAAAATAATTGCAATGAAAATCGAAAAATGTAACGATATTGTAAACTTTTCGAAGTTCAATCTACTTCTAGTGAATTGTCCACGTGTATTTCGTTGAACAACATAATAGCATCAAGCCTCGATAAGTAGCCCAAAGGTTATCTTTCGGATAATTATCAAATGTATTTTTTGATTGGTTTATAGTCAACTATTCTGGATGCATATTGGCCCATCAATACACGTTTTAAATAATGTTGTCCAAACCAACTATAATTAGTCAGTTTTTATTTGATACCAGACACTTGTGTACATGTTTTTCTTAATATGTTATTTATAAAAAATATTCGACTAGTTTACGTATTTGGTTTTGGGTCAATAATCAAATTTTTGATCACCCACTTTCACAAAAGTAAGGCTTGTTTTGTAGTCTGTGTATGGTGATTTGTGGCATTATGTGTCTCGTTTACTGTAAACAAGCTCACTGTAAAGCATTTTGACTACAGGGCTCGTCTGTAAAACCTAGTGGTATGTGACCTTAAATATCCAGAATATGAACATTGTGTTGACATCCCAATTTGGACATCGGTGAAAAATTGACGGATTTGTTTTCTTTATAAGACGATATTTAAAGCTGGTAAGGATTGGAGTTGACATTTAAGGATATAACTGTAATCTGTATGTAGCAGAAGATTATTGTCTTGTTTGTTCCTTTGATTGAATTTATCTGCACTGTGTTTATTCTTGGCAGAACTGAAATAATATGTTTCCCTTCTTTTTCTCTATAATGCCAAACGAGATCTTTTTAAATGCTGGAAAGAGTCATAGCTCATGCTAAATCGTTGTTGGTTATACCTTATTTATAACCTGAAGAAAATATAAACTTACAGATCATGTCATATGACCCTAAAGGAAATAACGAGTTTATTCCCTCCTCACCACTGTGGTTTCTCAAGATATAAAGTGACACTTTTATTCAAAATCGATACATAACCATGTATAACAAACATACATTTTGAATGATAAATCTTTGACTACTTTCTGAATAATGCATTTATGAAAACTATTTAAACTGATAACAATTTTGTAACCGTGTATTTAATAGCCAAAAATGCAAAAATATTAAATGATTGGTGAACGCTAAAAGATTTACAGTGATCTGCTACAGTCTCATTAGGTAGAAATACTGTGTTTTCTGCACACTTCTTTCAAATTAAACTCGGAATCTTTCATAAGAACCATCGTTTTCGACACTTATTCATCCTTTCTGATGTACGTGTGATCGCAATGGCGGATAGTCGCAAAATTTGAACGAGCGCAAAATAAAATTAATTTTTAGCAAATTCGTCTCCCTAAAGACAAAACTTTACTGTTTATAGTGATGGACAATATCATTTGTGTTAATTGATAAGATGCTGTGATTAAAAAACATCGATTGTGCAAAATAACGGACTTAAAAACGAACATTTGTGATATAACAAAGAGAACAAAGGATTTTTCAAAAGCAAAGGACATGCACTTCGGACAGTTCGGATATTTCGGATGAACCCAACATCGGGCTAGTTTAGCCTGTGGGTTAAAATAGCCCGATGTAAGGTTTCTTTTGTTTTGTTTTTCTTCCCCAGTGACAATAGTTAAAACAGGAATACAAACATTATCCGGGATGCCAAATAAAAATAAATCTGGCAGTAAGGGTGGGGGTGGAAATCAGCAAAGTAACAGCCAGCAGACTACACTACAGCAACAGTCCCCCAACCCCCCTCAGATGTTTATGAATAGTGCTAGTAGTAACACGTATACTCAAGAATTGCTGGGACAAACAAGAGATGTGCTTTATGGACCGAATCCAGGGCACCTGAACAACATTAACATGACAGACAATGGCAATGGATACATGTATCAAGTTCATCAAAACGCATGTATGAACCCAGGAATGCAACATGTCCAGGTTAACCAGCCATTAACCCAGAACAGTCTGAACAATAGTGTACCACTACAGATCGGACCAACAATGGATAACGGGATTCCCCCATGGGCGGCCTCGCTGTGCCAGCAGATGAACAATTTAACATCGGTTATTGAACAACAGAATAACAAATGGCAAAACATGGCCAGCAACGTAGGCGCCCAAAACGAACGTCTAATAAAGATCGAATCTCAGCTCTCCGAAATGAGTAGTGTCAAAACGTCTATAATGAAAAACAACTCGGATATAAACAAAATCCAGTCCGAAATGAACAATATAAAAACCAAGATAAGTGATTTTGACTCAAGTGTGCAGGAGTACAGTAACATTTGTGATGATATAACAAGCAATACAAGCGGTTTCGATATGACACTGAGTGAAATTGAAAAAAGAATGGCACGCCTTGAAAAACAACAAGAGGACATTAAATTAAGGCAAGACAAAACGGACGAGAGGAGCATCGACACGCAGTGGAGAACTATGCGGGAAAATCTAATTTTCTCTGGGATACCAGAAATCAACCATGCCACTTTCAAAGAACGGGGCGAAGATTGTGAACAAACAATTCAAAACATCATTAAAAATGACATGAACGTTGAACGTGAAATTTTATTTGATAGAGTTCATAGACTCGGCAAGTACAATAGAAACCATCAGTACCCTCGCCCTATTATAGCTAAATTCACTTTTTACAAAGACCGGGAATACATTAGACAAACAGCGCACTCCTCACTTGGAGGAACCGACTACTATGTGAAAGAACAGTTCCCGCCAGAAATAGAGTCCGAACGAAAACTACTATACGGACCAGCAAGGGAAGCCAGGGAAAACAAAGAAAACAAAGTGAGGCTTGTGAAGGACAAACTGTACATAAATGGGCAACGCTATGCTCCGAAAGAGCGCCCAAATAACCCGTTGAATCGCCAAAATGAACAATTTCGGAGTGACAACAACTCATTCCAACGAACAGCTCGCTGGAGCTCCAATGTAAACCGAGAAGAGAGAACCCGGTGGTCAAGGACATTCACTCGCAGCCAACCAACATCGGGCTGGAGGAACGCAGAAAACACCATCCCTCTGAGAAACGCGTTTGCCGCCTTAGGCACTGAAACACAGAAAGGCATTGAAACGCCCCGCCAATCGCATGCAGGGAAAAAGAAAGCTACGTCACCACTAGAAAATGTTGATACTTTCAAGAAGTACAAAGAGAATGGCAGCCACTCTGATTCAG
Source organism: Mya arenaria (assembly GCF_026914265.1). NCBI lineage: Eukaryota > Metazoa > Mollusca > Bivalvia > Myida > Myidae > Mya > Mya arenaria. The sequence continues at coordinate 48,773,574 of NC_069136.1, read as the reverse complement.
AGGAAAATGTTGAAAGCACCGTGTTGATAGACTTGGTAGTCGACTCACAAACGGACACCCAACCGCCTCTAGAAGGTCAAGGTGAGCAATCAAACGAGCCGAGTGCCTCAGCAGAAACGTCTAGTGGTACGACAGACTAGTGGTACGCCGGGAACGGCTATAACAACATTGACAATAGTCATAAACAGCCGAGAAATGTTAGAATTAAAAACAATGCTAGCTTTTTCACATTGAACAATGTACAAAATGATTTCAAATTATTGTCACTAAATGTTTGTGGCCTTGCGACTAAACTTTTATGTCCTGACTTTGTATCTTTTCTCCAAGGCTATGACATTATTGGCTTACAAGAAACGAAAACGGATGATTCAGATGATATACAAGTGCCAGGCTTTGAAACACATATTTTCAATAGAAAAAAGTTGACACGCTACCGCTCTGGTGGTATTGCAATATTAGTAAAGGAGAAAATATCTAAATATGTAACTATAGATAAAAATAGTCATTCGGATGTTATTAAATTTTTCACCATATCACATAATCTGTACGGAGACATAAATAGCCCAAATTCTGATTTAAAATGTGGTGTTGTGTATATACCACCCAGTGGCTCAAGATTTGCAGTAAATGACCCTTATTTTGAAATGCAAAATGAAATATTTCGTTTCTGTGGAGATGATAAAAATATATTATTATTTGGAGACTTTAACTCTAGATGTGGTAGTATAAATGACTTTACTATGCTCGATGATTTTATATCTGAACTTTTTGATCTAGAAAATATTCAAGATGAAGAAGCAGAAATTGTACAGAATTTTGATATATGTGATATACCAATTACTAGAAAATGTATAGATCAGAATGTAAACAATTATGGGAACCAAATGATTGAATTTTGTAAAAATAATAACACTTTCATATTAAATGGCAGAATCAACCCAGATTATGATAACCCAAAACTTACATGTAAAAATACAAGTACAGTAGATTACTTTATATCTACATCTGATGTATTTCAAAATGTTATAGAGCTCAAAATTCTAGATTTTTGTTCCCTTCTTTCCGATGTACACTGCCCAGTAGAGCTTAAGCTTAAATCTAAATATACCAACAGCCCAGATACACAAACGAAAGCCAACAAAGACTCAACAACTAAAATTAAATACTGGGACCAGGAAAAATCAGAACTATTTAGCAACAATATAGATCTGACAAAAGTAGCTGAAATGGAGATGAAACTTGATAATTTAGGAACTATACACAATATTGATCAGACATCAGTTAATAACATCACAGATGATATTGCACATTTATATACAGATTGTTCCAAGGTAACATTTGGCACAGTGAAAACTAAGATTGCTAAAGAAAACACATATAACTATAGAAATCCATGGTTTGACTCAACATGTATAAATACCAGAAATAAGTATCACAAAACAAAAAGAGCATACAATAAATACAAAACACAGGCACTAAAGGAGTTATTGAAATCAGTAAGCAAGGAATACAAATGCACTCTCAGAAAAGCAAGAAACAAACACAGTGAAACAAAGGTAGAAAGATTGAGGCAACTTAAAACTAAAAATCCGAAACAATATTGGAAAATACTTAACAGTGGAAACAAGGGCAAATCACCAACAGCTTCCTTAGATAGTTTTTACAATTTCTTCAAAACACTTAATGAAACAGATAGTTATACAAACACACACAATGAAAATGAAACTACGGAAGAAGACACTATCACAAACAACAACAACAACAACAATATCAACAACATCAATTATGAAATCAACAACCCCATCACTGAGGATGAGATCCGAAAAACGGTCCGACAACTTAAGAATAGTAAAGCCCCAGGCATTGATAACATAGTAAATGAACACATCAAATGTTCACTAGACATCATGATCCCTATATATGTAAAACTTTTCAACATTATACTTGATACAGGAATCGTTCCCGAAAACTGGACAATAGGACTAATAAAACCAATATATAAAAATAAGGGAAACCCACAGCTACCTGAAAACTATCGACCAATCTCATTATTAAGCTCATTTGGAAAACTATTCACATGCCTCATAAACAACAGACTAAATAAATACGCTGAAAATCACAACACTATTCATGAAACGCAGGCTGGATTTCGAAAGAACTTTTCAACAGTAGACAACATTTTTATACTCAAAAGTCTCATTGATTTAGTTCATGCAGAAAAGAAGAAATTATTCTGCTGCTATGTTGATTTTAAACAAGCATTCGACTCTGTGTGGAGAATAGGATTGTGGCAAAAAATGGCAAATGAAAACATAAATGGAAAATGCTTTACTGTTATTCGTAGTATGTACAAAAATATAAAGTCAAAAATAATCACTTCAGAAGGCTCATCAGCATTTTTTAACTGTATGGTTGGAGTACGACAGGGTGAAAATTTATCACCGTTCCTATTCAGCATATTTCTGAATGATCTCCATAACTTCCTTGAAAATAAAGGAGTGAATGGTATACAAGTACATAATGGAGCAGACATATACTTGAAACTATTTATCTTACTTTATGCGGACGACACTGTCATATTCAGTAATAATCAATCGGACCTACAAAATGCTCTCGACAGTTTTAAAGACTATTGCAAGGATTGGAAATTAAATATAAATGTAAATAAAACAAAAATTATGATCATTTCGAAAGGACGCAAACAAAAAAATCTGTCATTTAAGATAGGCCCAGAAGTGGTTGAAATTGTTGATGAATATAAATATTTAGGACTATATTTTACCAGATCTGGAAGCTTTGTTAAGACAAAACGCTATATTGCTGACCAAGCAACCAAAGCCATGTTTGGCCTACTTAGAAAAATCAAAACACACTCGTTACCATATGATATACAAATTGAACTCTTTGACAAAACAATAAAACCAATACTCCTATATGGCAGTGAAATATGGGGCACCGGAAACTGTGATATAATTGAGAGAGTACAGCTTAAATTTTACAAATACATATTTGCGCTGAAAAAATCCACACCATCATACATGATATACGGAGAATTAGGTGTAACACCTTTGACAGTTGATATTCAAAGTAGAATGGTATCATATTGGACACGAGTCATGGACAATATCAACAATAACAGTACCACAAAACTATCATCAAAACTCTACCAAGTCTTGCACCACTATCATTCAACAAATCACTTAAAAATACCCTGGATAGAAAACATCAAAACAATACTTTGTCATAGTGGATACTCAGGAATATGGTACAGCCAAAGCTTTATTAGCAGTAAATGGTTAATCAAATCTTCAGCACAAAAATTCAAAGACATATTTATCCAACGTTGGTATAGTGACATTGAAAGATCAACAAACACAAATATATACAAACATTTAAAAACTGAATTTAATAGAGAAAAATATATAGATATACTACCAGCACACTTATGCAAATCATTTATGGCATTTCGCACTAGAAACCACCGTCTACCAATTGAAACGGGCAGGTGGCATAACATCCCAATATACAAAAGAAAGTGTAACATATGCAACAAGTTAGGAGATGAATTTCATTTTATTTTTGAATGCATTGTATTTAAACAAATGAGAAAGAAATTTATCCATAGAGATTATTTATCTAGACCAAGTTTTGTTAAATTAATACAGATGCTTAAAATACATGATTCCGAATTAAGAAATGTAGCAATTTTCTGTAGCAAACTAATACAATACAAACAATAGTAAATTGACTAATTACTCTGTATACGTTAAATACGAAATGGAATTGTAAACTTACTTGTGCATACAATCATACCATTGTTTTTTGTTGTTCCTTTTGTGATGCTCTCTTAATCTCCTATGAGTTTGATGAATGGCATGTCCACACCTTAAGATTTGTATTTACATGTATATATGTATACTCCCAAGGTGAGAACTGCAACCTGAAAATAGAAAAAAATATGAACTGTTTATAGTCATATGTATGTTTTGCAACCATACAATTCATCTATTGTATTTGTCGAATAATTTGTTACCATGTTTGTAATGTATAAAGTTATAAAAATTATTTTATGACAAAAGCCTCTGTGACGATGATATATGTTGCACCATGTCTAACTGTTTAATGATTGTACATGTATATAAAGTTAATTATTTATATATAACTTGTAGTTATACAGCACTTGATATTGTAGATACATGTAATAGGTTATTATTTAATGATCGAAACGTCTGTGACGATGATATATGTTGTGTCTAACTGTTTAATGATTGTACAGGTATAAAGTTAATTAAGATATATTTCGATATATTAAAAAAAAAAAAAAAAAAAAAAAAAATATATATATATATATATATATATATATATATAATAATAATAATAATAATAATAATAATAATACAAAAGTTATTTATATATTTAAAAATAAAAACAAACAATAAATCGAAATCAAATTAAATTTTGTATTATTATGAAAATTATTTGGCATGTCAACAATTGTAATCAGACATGGTGACGCAATCTTCATGGGCAGGCTGCCAAACTATTTAGAAATTGATTTGCTGAACAGTATAGCGGTAAAAACACAAGAAAACAAATAAAAGAAAACTTACCTTATTGTTAACCTCTTCTAAAGATTAGCCGGATTAATCCTTTAACGGTTAATCCTTGTAGTTCAATCAATTTTCATTCACACGTAAAATAACACGTTTTTCTAAATCGGATTTCCTGTACTCAAATATGATGCCGCATCAAGTCTGGTTACACTCAACTAAATTGAGGAGATTAGTTTTTTTTTTTTTTTTTTTAGTGAGCCAAAGTTGTTGCCCTTTTATAAATTGTTCGAAACATACATTTTGTTTTTTGTTTTGTTGTTTTTATATTTTTATTTGTCTTCTACATGTACGGTACTCTATTACTACAATATCCTTTTCCAGAACTTATCTTAATTTGTTAAAACATAACAAATAAAAAATAAATAAACACCTAATAAATAAAATAGTCGTACCCTATGTGTGAGCACGTGAACGTAATATTGTATATTTTTTGTGTATATGCTAATGCTGCCCTATATTGGGCCTTATGCTTATAAGAAATAAAAGTTTGAAAGTTTGAAAGTTTTTTGGTATATTTCAGCAATTGTATTTACTGTGGTAAATCTTGTCTGGGAGTAAGAGTACATCTTTAACTATATATTGTGTAGTACATGTATCTAATAGATTTCTCGTGTTTCCTTACTAATGTCCATTTCATTTTCATTATCTCTCAGAACTTAACAGGAAAAGTTAGTTCTTCATTCAAAGAAAACATATCAACACGTGGGTGTTAATTGTCTGGAAATCAAGTAAACCATAAAATGCTCCTATTTGCAGTTAATGTGTGGTTTCTCATCAAAAAAGGTGCATTTTTAAATGCCAAGAGTGCTATATCAAGCAGCACGAAAACAGATCCTAATTTGTTTTATTTTTAGGGAAAGCAATTATCGACGAGCTTCCACGTGCAATATCCTGATAGTTTCCTCAACAACAAAATGTTTGACATAATGATTGCCTTTGACGTCACATGGCGTAGCATACTGAATAAATGAATCAAAGCGAGTACTGCTTTTATTATTTAACGTTCGGCATTTGAATCATGGTTATTTGTTGCAATAACTTAAACTTACGGCCTTGTATTATTATTGAACCATGTTTGAATATTTGTTCTCAAGGCATCGACCGTGTTTTTGTAACGAAGAAAGTATTTAAAGCTGCACTTTCACAGAACTACCATTTTTACAACTTTTTTTATTTGTTTGTTTTGGAAAGATAATTTGTTTGCGTAAATATCTGCAAACCAATGATATAATACTGCTGACAAAAAACCAGATCGTAGATTTTCATATTTCCGTTCGAAAATTAATGTTTTATGGCTTAAACCGTTACTAACGCTTTAAAAAATGCATAAAACATTAAATTATGAACTTAATTATATAAATCTGCGATCTGATATTTTGTCAGCAATTTTATATCACTGGTTTCAATGGATTTCCGCAAAAATTGGCTCGTTCTACGACAAAAAATAAAAAAGTTGTCAAAACATTCAATCTGTGGGAGTGCGGCTTTGAAGCCATGTGAGGCTTCGGCGGTCTAGAAAATTTACTGACAAATGCATGTTGTGTTGTAAACAAATAGCACATTAACATTTCGTGTAATGTCTGGTTTTTCATGAACGCATTTGCTTTTTTGTTCATGAATATGTGCATGCGTATCTTCTCTACGAATTTGTTTATGTGTATCTTATATTCGTGTATGTGTTTGTGAATCTTTCTACGTATCTGTGTATGTCTGTTCAATCTACTTATCTGTGTATGCATATCATATATGTATTTGTGTTTATCTAGTCTATGTATCCGTGAATGTGTATCTAATCTATGTGTTTGTGTCCATGCATCTCTTCTACGCATCAGTGTATTTTCAAAACTACTGAACTGAATTTCATAATGGACCTTTAATTGCTTTTACAAATGATCTGTCCTCACACAAATTCATTGCAAGACATAATATTTCATATTTGTGGCAGTTCATAACGATTTGCCGAGATTAATTTTCAAAGATATTCTCTGCAGTAATGACTTGTTCCTTTCAAGTTGAAACAACATTTCCAGGGAACAATAATTCAATACAACAAGAAAGAAATGTATTATTTTTCAGTTACAATGTGTATGTCAAATAAGCTCAATATTCCAATACCCAGTCCTTTTGTTATTGTTTCTCAGATAGCATAATGTTTATTGTCAAGAGAAGCAAACCATTTATTTATTTGTTAGTATTCAAATAATTATGTTTCAATGCTGTTTCATGTAAGGTCACATGATCAAAACGGACAAGATTGTCATATTATTGAAAGGTAATAATATGAAATATGATCGAAAAAAAAATATATCTTTATGAACAAACAATTGAAAAAAGAATTGATTTAAGGAAAAAGAAACATCAAGAAACAACCCCACGTATGTCTTATAGTTATTTCAGACTTTTTGACACCTATAAGAGATATTAACTTTTCCCCAATGTAGGCTTCGGGTTCTTAGTTTTCGAACCTCGGGATCCGATTCATCGAAGCTCTGAAGAAAAAAGGTCTGAGGATGTCCTGCTTATTTAAAGTTATCTGATTTTTATTCTTTGGTATGCGGTTTGCATGGAGCCAAATGTGTTGTGTACACAGTGCCTGTACTCGAAAATGTTAAATACAAGAGGCGGGGAAGGCGTGTAAACCTAAGGTCATCATCTTGAATAGGTATTGAGTTGTATCCCTCGTTAACGTTCACATCATTTTAAAGCTCATAATAGTGAATCCGTTTTCAGGAATTCTTAATTTTGATATAGAATAAACTCTGATGGATTTCATATGGACAGCCTTTTTCAATCTTTATTTTACAGCCGTTTGTTGATGGTAATGGCCCAATGGAGGGCCATCCTGACCTGGCAGACGGATCCCTTCATACACCTGCTCGAATGCCGTTGGTGAAGCGATCAACCATCTTTGGTGTTAAGCAAAAGGCTTAAACTTTCGACAAGAAATCTCAAGGTTATGTTCTGATTTTTTTATTTATTTATTTTATGTGCTATAACATCATCTAGACTGATCAAAGAACTTGTATAATAGATTATATAATATAGATGCATTTTGCAATTATTTGTGTTCACCAAATGCAATTGATATTCGTGTTTACTGTGTCTTATAGTTAACAATACACAAGAATTTATGCAAGGTTCTTTTTAAAATAAATGATGTAATTTTACATGTATCATTAAATTTGTCAAAATTAATCATTTATTTATTTAAAGTTTATTTCAATTCATGAGAGTAATTTCAATCTTAACATTAATGGACAATTTTCAGTTCATTACAGTCGTATCATTTTTTATGTCACAAAAGAGATAATTGTTTGTGACGTTTTCTTCTTTCTTAAAGGGGGATGTCGGAGAGGATTCTGAGGTTTCCACACATACTGAAAATTCATATCAGTACATTAAGATCAATTTTGAACATTTCTTTTTCTTTCTCTTCTTGGAAACAAAAGTGAAGCACACCATTGTTTACATAGAACTATGCTTATCTGTTTAACATGTCAGAATGAAATGACCTTTAATGTGGGCATTGTACATGTGTGCTTCTTTTAAACGAGAATTTATGAAGTAGACCCCTGGAACTTCATTAGATGCATTAGCTTTTATTCATATTTCTTGCTAAATATGGATATTCATTTCAACAATGCCGCTTTCACAATTGTCACAAACAATCGCATCTGGTGTGGCACTGAAAAAGGAAAATGTGTATGCATGAAAGTGCCTGGATGGAAATATTTTAAGATATGTTTTCTAAGCTATAGTTTCATCTTCTTTTAACATAATCTAAATAATGCATATATGTTTTGTTTAGAAAATACTCTATTTAAGAATATTTCAGATGTTGCTGCTTTTTTTGTAAAGTACATATCCAAAATTTCAAGTTGTCAAACGATCTTCCCTTTCTCGATTCTGTACATCATTTGACGATTGTTCACGGGTCTATAGCTCAAAATCGATGGGTCTGGGCATTGCGTGCTTTCTTTGATCTATTTCAGCTATGTGGATGGCTGCAGTGTTTGTTTTAGAATTATTGCCACATCTCCTCTAGGTTTCGAGTCTGAAATAAAACAACATATTGTTTTAAATTTGAACGTGAAAAGTATTTTTCTTTTTAAACTCGAGTCCACTTGATATGTTGGGGTCGATAGTAGAAATCTGAGCATGTGTCCATCCGTCAATATGGTTGGTTATGACCAGCAGATAAAGCACTTTGATTTGAGGTCAGTTGGTCAACGGTCAATGTTTTGTTGACCTTAAGATTGCCTTAAGCTGAAAAGCGGTTTCCATAAATGTATGCAGAACGCTTAGGTCCAGAGACCTTAAACTGTCTAGGTAGGTTGGCCATGTCAATGACCTGAACTCAACAGATTTTGAGTTCAGCGATTCGAAGGTCAAGAGCATAAACCTTCTGAATATCGGTTTATATACAATATATATATTATTTATATATAAATAAATATATATATATATATATATATATATATATATATATATATATATATATATATATATATATATATATATATATATATATATATATATATATATATATATATATATATATATAAAGAACGCTTTGGCAAAGGACCCCAGCAGGTGAAACATAATAATTAGTCAAGGTCGTTGTGAACGCAAACTGAAAATTCGCAGTTTCCTATCAATGTTTAAAAAAGCTAAAGCCTAAAAGCCTCGGCCTTGGTAAAGTTCCCTTCAACAGAATAAAGATCAAGGTCGTGGCGACACATCTTAGAAACCGACTGCCAGTATCAGCGATTTGGACATTACGTTTGCATATTTAACGTTTGAATCAAATTACTGAAAAGACGACCACATGTATGAGGCAAAGCATACAAACTTTATAAAATGGCACGGTTGAAAACGAAACTCTTTTTCGAAGTGTTGCAACTGACTGTTTTGAAACTGTTGTTTGCGCGTTACAAAGTTACCGTCTGGTTGTCCGGTTAGCGCACTCGCTTCTCACCAAGGCGATCCGGGTTCGATTCCCGGCCTGGGAGCTTGTGAGTTTGGTTGATGGTCACCAAGCCGGACAAGTGGGTTATCTCCGGGTACTCCGGTTTCCCCCACAACACAAGATCACACTCTCGCGCAACATCGTGCCAACGAGAGTGACTTGGTATAAGCTATCATAGCTTCCTTCACAATCGTTGTAAATAATAATGGTTAAAGTAAAGTTACCGTCTCTTCTAAGCAAACTTGTCTCGCCGAATGGTTCTGACATAAAGGTGTGGGTAAATAACACCCCTGCGATCGTGTATTTTTTTTAAATTATTGATAATGTTTCTTTAATTTCATTTGCAAACATTCGTATATAGCTGTATTTTAAAACGACATTAAAACAGTATTTTTATTTTTCCTTATATGTTTAACTTAAGTTATAACGTTCTTTTGTTTTGGTAACCTGCGATAGTTAAGACTAAAATTGTATATACATTACAATGCTGTTTGGACAAAACTGACCAAATTCTCCCATTGTGAGAGAATACTACATTGCTCGGACTTGAACTCCTCCAGCGTTGCCCAATGAATAAAATTAATCATAATCCCCACATTGTTGATAAACTTATACATTTTTAAATGTTTATACAATGTACAAACTAGATTTCTGCCATTTGGGAGACTTTAACATCGCTCAACGGATAAAATTGATCATTCTCTTCATATTGGTGATACTATTCTATATTGCTATATGTATAAAACAGACCAGAATTCATCCATTGTTGAGAGACAATTATTTTGCTGAACAGTTCAATTGATCATGATCCATTCATTGTAGGGAGAACAATACATAGCTCAATTGATATAACGACAGGAATCTTTTTATTGTTTTCTTGCGTCGTCATCAATCATAATATCTTAAACTTCGGTATAGGCACAGATGCCTGACAGATCTGAGACAGTCGGATATATGTCTGCTGGAGTGATATTGTGAAAACTAAGGAAGGAAGGTCATCAATGTTTTCAATTTTTATTACAGAAATAGTTCAACAGAGTTCCATATATAAAGTACTCAGTAATCATATTATAAGAAAATAAAAAAAATCACAAGTAAAGTAAAAAGGAAAGCTCAAACACTGCAAACACAAAGTAATATAATGTTTGCACAATATCACTGTTGGTGCCTTTACCTTCTTTCTTTACTGTTTTCAATCAAAACGACATCCTCCTATTCTTCCTCATCTTTAATGGAATGGCGTTCAGTAGAATCTTTATCAATGTGAATAAATATAATAAGTAAAAGGCCTTAGGTCGCTCACCAAAAAAAGGTTTCCCTTCCTTTCTTGAGCCGATTATTTTGATGCATAAAGTTGACACATTTTATAATGTATTATACCATAGTTTGAGGCTGCGTCATGTTAATTTACGTAATAAATAGTTTTTAACTCCATATTAAATAACAGTCAACAAACAACACTTTTTCAGTTTTTTACCATCATTATTTTGTCTTATTTGTCTGGTTTACCTCTGAATATTTCTGCGAAAAGCTACAGAAACAAGCCCAGTAGCAAAATGTTTAAACATAAACCCGGATAATGGCACTGGGTAAACGCCAAAGAAATAGAACATAAAATCACAAACAAGAAACATGGAAGAACAGCACAAAACTCCACAAACAGCATAGTGCATACATACTTTATATAAAAAAATTAGGTATGTTTATCAAGGAACCGAATGTAATTAAAACAAAACCTGTTTCAACTGTGCTGAATCATGGAGTGGACTTCATTTTTGACCTCAAACAAACTTGTTTCTAATAAAATAAAACACCTATAAATTTACACGCGAAAACAAATGTTGCTGTTGAACAACTTTTTTGTTTCATTTCAATGACGTATTTTCTCCTAAACACTCCATTTAATCCACCAAAAGACAGAAAGAATCACTTTTACTTTTAAACACATTAAAAAAAACTATGCACCAGATGATCAATTTGCAAAATAGAAAGAAAATTGTCGAAAACTGTCATAAACTTGGTATTAAGGTGAACAATGCATTGAAACTTACTAAATGAAGTACCACATAGTTCACAATTTATTTAAGTTCAGCAGTTATTTCGCATTTTTCCATTAAAAAATATTACTGGGTATGTCTACCTAGTAGTATTCATTCCTTATGCGTAATTGGCTAGTCGGTGTTATCACGTGATATTACCGAGTTAGGTAAATAGCTTAATTATGTCACCCGATTAGAGTAAGCCGTTGTAGCTCAGTGGATACGACGCTGGACTGCAATTTTGGTGACACGGGTTCGAACCCGGTCTTCGACACATTTTTTAACATTTCGGCACTTTCTTTTACAATTATGATATCAAAGCGTAACACATTCTATTAAATATTTGTCCTGAGATTTGTTACAGAAAAAAAAACGTTTTTGGTGCCAATCTGGTGTACTGTCCCTTTAAAATACCATAGTCAAAGATTTAGACAACATGTCATATTCGACTTTCATTTAATTTTTGTAACTAAGGATGGCAAACTCATGGCAAGTAATCCTGATTATCCCAATCTGATGGGTATGGTTCTCCTAAAGGTGTATTGGTATAATTCACTGTAATTTTTAGCCACATGCATTATGACACTTTCAAAATTAAAAAGAAAAAAAAACGTTTATGTCGAAGGTAACGTGCATTCCATATGTAAGTAGTTCAATATATCGCATACAATTTTATACTTCGATTATTGCCAAAATGAGCGTATCTTAAAGCATATTACTCAAAAACAGAGCCGGTACCAAAACAGTCAATCGCAATCATAGCATTACATTATTCATGAAGTGCATACTGGAAACGGAAAGGGTAATTACATTTCCGATCATATGGTATCTTAGAACTGCTTTTCTAATGTATTACGGATGCACTCAGCTGAATTGAATGTACTGAAATAACAATCAGTAACCATATTCGGCATGGCAGTCATTATCCTTTTTTAACTGATGAGGGTTTGATAACCCTTCGTGTAAACGCCTCCAACTAACCCCGTTGCTATATATATCTCCACGGAATTGTAATTATACATCGATTCATGTGGTAAAGGATTGAATAAAATCTCTCTCTCTCTCTCTCTCTCTCTCTCTCTCTCTCTCTCTCTCCACCTCTCCCCCCCTCTCCCCCTCTCTCTGTCTCGCGTTAGTGGAAAATACAATGACATAGGCATCTAGATCTTAAGATTTCATATATGCATCGAGACAGTCAAATGAGCTAGTTCGCAGTATAATTCAGTATTAATGAGAATACCTTTCGATGCATTCGATATTTTATCAAATGTTTTATTTTCCGACAGTATAAAAATGTCCCCAGTAATACTATAATATTGATAATATCAGAATTTGCTTATACATGATTTTGATTCGTAATATCTAGGCTAAGCATTCTTGAAAAGGATTCTTTTGTAAGATCCCATAACTATATACAAAGTATAAAACAAGTTTTGGGTCTGGCTGATATTGTCCATTAATAGTAATGGTAAATGCCCACAAATAACACCATCGACCCCAGCATGAGCGGTATTGTGTTTCGAACAATTACCTAGACAAAGGCAATATAGAAGCGCCAGGGTTGCAACCTGACCCCCGTGCATCGTCATCTGAGGTCACCAAAAGGTTAAGAGTATTAAATGTCGGGTCATCTAATTAGCAATGAAGAGTTTACTTATTTCTTAACAATACTAACAATTTTCTGTTATTGCTTCGATGTTTTGATAGTAGTTTTTAAATATCATTTTAACCAATTGGAAACATTTGCAAGGAAAAACAGACGCTGATCATTGACTTACGATGTTATGTTCGTTGTCAGCTCAATTGCAGTCAGTCACAATTTGATATTTACAATTAGGTTATTAATCAGGCTTATCTAGTTTTTAGCTGGTCTGTTTTTCAAAGAAAATAACAAGATATTGTCTTAGCCTTCTTATCGATGCCGTCGTCGACGTTGTTGTGTGACTTCTTTTACTTTAGCCGTTACCCAAACACGTTTTAGATATTCAATTGAACATGGTACTCACTTGCTTATGCATGCCCCTAATTCGACTATAGAAGAAAACTCAATGAGCTTTTGATATCGTTCCGCGGCACTCTTGTTATTTTCAACCATGTATGTTATGTTTCGCAATATGTTTTTCGGAATATGAATGCATTGGATTTGATACTGTGGTAAGTGATCACATCTCGGGTGTATATGTTCAGACTTTGATATGAAGTAAGACACACTTCTAACTACACGTACAATAAAAACGCCGAAAGCGTTGAAGGGCTGTTGGCGCGGAAAGCATGATTTTACTTTTTAATTCTGTTCACGGGTATAAATCGAATCAAAACATATTTTAGACGGCCATAAATTGTCACCGAAAAGTGTCTGTCGTTACCTAAGAATATGTAATGAAATTGATGACTTTTAATACAATAAGCTAGCTTAACAAGACAAGAACTGACAAGAAAGACCATTGATGCAAAGCATCAAAGGGCGCCGTTTAATAGTTTATGCACTTGTTATATGTTGAAAAACAAGGAATGTCAAGGCCAACAAGCATATTATGGTGTATTGAACCGCATCTATGAAATTCTCAAAATGTTTGTAGTTTTCTGCATGACAACATAGGCAAAAGCATTGAAATTGAAGATCATTGTGCACTGCACTTCCTCTCGTTGTGCTAAATACCATTGAATGATGTTTAATGAAATTCCAAAAAAGTAGTTTTCTAGTTATGCTCCGGACAGGAAAAGATCCAAAGTAATAACTCTTGCAATACGCTGAAATAGAGTTATTGTTCATGTACACTGCAGTTCTAATCATAAAGGGGGAGGGGGCAACGTCACCATGCTAGAATGACAACTTGTAGGGAAGAATAAGTTACCTCATTCATCATGAAGAAGTGATATGAAATAACAATCTAACAATTTGTGTAGTACTTTAATAAATATTATCATTTCGTCCGAAAGTTGCAAACATAAATAGAACATAATTATTGAACTGTAAAGTTGCAAACATAAATAGAACATAATTATTGAACTGTTATATAAAAAGTGAACATTGTTTACTAGATGAAATGCATTTATAACATAACATGCCTTGTTTTTAGCTGTTTAATAATACTAATGTTAACTTCTTCATTTACATAGTAAAGAAGAGTAGAAAACGGATGTGTTAGTTGATATTAACACAAAAACAGCATGTGTCTTATTGGACAATGGCATTTTTTTCAAATATGATAAAAATAAGGCATTCAAACTGAATATGTATCAGACTATGTATGAAGGAAATAATACTGTTTCTATTTTTCACAAAGGTTTTGAAATACAACAATGCACATATAAGCATAAATAGGCCGAATATGCAAAAAAAAATAGTAAACAATGTGTGAAAGTGATACTGAACACTTAAAATAATTTCTTTGTGCATTAAATGAATATATACCAGAAAAGCAATACTAAATCAAGTCCAAAATGTATAATAACATGAAGAACACCCCTTTATGAATATCTTCATAACAAATCAGAGTACATGTAAACAATAATCATTTATATCATTAGTATCAAATGTGTCCAGTTTAAAGTGTGTTTTCATTTGCATTAAATTACATTGTAATATATACCAGAAAAGCAATTATAAAAATCCTTAAATGTATAAGAAACTGAAGACAATAAAGAATAACACCCATTTATGAATATCTCCAAAACAAATCAGAGTTCACCTATATATAAAACAATAATCATTCGTATAATTAGTATCAAATGTGTCTAGTTTTTGTGTGTCTGTTCATTATCTTTTAATGAGCATCTTTAAAGTGAAAATCTTATTTGAAATCAATACATATAATTGTATATATAACACACATCAAATTGAATGAAAAAACAATAACTACTTACTAAATAATGCATTTTCTGAAATATCGTTTACTGATAACAAGCTTGTCACCCTGTTTATAATAGCAGAATGCATGACAAATATTAAATGATCAATTGGTGATTGCTAAAAGATTTACTGTGGTCTACTATAGTATCACAAGGCAGAAATACCATGTTTTAAGTTCATTCTTATTAGCATATTGAACTCAAGATCCTTCATTAGAAACATTGTTGTTGACATCTATCAACCCATTTTGAAAAATGAAAACAACAATATTAATTATCATAAGTCTTATTGGGGAGTAAGAGTGCATCTTTGAAAATAGTGTGTGTGTTTTTTCACTTAAATATGTAACAATTCAATTTGACAAATGAGACAAAAGTTAGTAAATAGAAGTAGTAATTGTACATAAAACAAAACATCAACACAAATTGACAAAGCTCAATATAACAGGAAATCTATATTATGAAAACACAAATCCTTAAAGGCCATAATTATTTGAACTGAATTAAGGTATAAGTAATACACACTTTTATAAAGCTTTTATGGACAACATAGTTATTATCATGGTACGTTATGGGACTTTTATCCAAATTTTGAAGATTTTTTACTGTTAATTAAAAATATTTTGTCTTTATTCGATTTTTTTTTTCACATCATCAGAGATTATGAAATAAACACAACAGTTTCTGGTAAAATAAACTTCAGTTAACAGAACAACTACGTTCAACCGAACATATTATTGATACACATGGAAAAAAATCATTTTGATTGATCTTGTGAGTCTTCGGAACAGAGCAGTATTTCGATGTTTGAAAATATATAGCAGTTTTATAAATTCATAAAAAATAGTTAATAATAAGACAACCTGCTGAAATCATTTAAATATTTTCTATGATGTCTAATGAGCAATTCAAAAGACAATTTATGATAGTTTACCGTTCAGTTTTGAAGAAAATATACATAATGTCATGTAACTATACATTTTTATAACTAATAAAATGCTTAAAAATCAACCTTTTTCTTGTAAAAAACTCAATTGGACTTATTCATAAAATGTAATCATTCAAATAACTGAATTTTACTTATGATACTAACTCAGAATTCAGATTTAAAATGAATGTACTTTTAAATTAAAATATGTAAAGAAACAAGAACACTAAGTAGGCGGTAATGCCCCTCCAAAAATGTCAGAGTGAAAGTTCTCAACTAATGTCTTGTGAATATTATAACATGTAAACAGTCTCTGTTGGTAATCGATGTCTATTTGTTTTATTTAGTCAATGGTAGTCTAACATTTAGAACTTTTCACAATAATTCTTCACTCTTCAACATTTGAAGTTTGGTTTGTTCCCATGCGTTTGTACTTGTAGTGTCTGCACAGATGAAAATTACTCAATGCTGAGTCAATGCTGATTTAACAGGTCTTTACCCATCTAGAATGTTTAGTGCTGTAAAAGAAAAAAATGTACTTTCTAACTAATTTGTATAGATAAAAATACTGCCATACATATACAAAATAAAATATAAACAGTTTAATATTTCTCAACATTATTTAAAAACAACAACAATAAGCTGATACATACATGTATATAATATAAAGAAAATTACTAAATTTATCAATAAAATTCATCATCACCACCACCATCACCACCACCACAACCACTAGATTATTGAAAACAGTGAGTTTATAAAACTACAAACACCAACTCAAATATGTTTTATATGAAATACTCACATCATCTCTATCAGATGTGGATAGACATGGATGCCAAATCTGTCTCAATGATCCAACAAAGTATTTAATGCAGGCTGGAATTCTTCATATAATAGTAATATTCAGTCCTTTTCCTGCCTGAAAGAAATTAGACTTCTGATTATCAACCAACAGAAACTACAACCGTAAAATACAAATGCACATGTATTAATTATACATTCTGCACTAATATCCGTTTTAGCCAAGAGTAAGGGTTGGTAGGCACAAATGTGTAGACGTTGTGCATATGGTTGATAATGATTCACAACAGTATGGCGTTCAACGAGACCTACATCAAGCAAATGAATGTCGCTTGTGTCCAAGCTGTTGTGGCTTCCAGCCCGAAACCATGTACATCTTTTAATACAGGTTTATTTTGAAAATATGCAGTTTGTAAACAAATAATGGGTATTTTTAAGTCTAATATTTTTCTAAGATAAAACAATCAAATAAAAGATTACATACTCATATCATATACATAAATGATGTACATAAGTACATTTAAAAATATGTAACATGTACATAATGCACCAGTCAATTGTAACCACCGCCCTCCAGGTCTGAAGATATGCCGGGGATATGCCGGGGAAATGGGCTGTGTTTTTAACTTTCAGGTGGCCTCGCAGTGCCGGGTGAATACGGTGGTTTTGTCTTTGAGCCAGATATAGCAGGGAATATGCCTTACCTAGGCTCCCTGGGGTACGGGGCATATGGCGAGGATTTGCCATCAGTTCGTCCCCGCAGGACGAGGATTTTACCCGGGGATGGCTGGACAGAAAGTCAAAGTCCCAGCTATTCCTCGGACCTGGTGGGGCTTTGGTTACAATTGACTGGTGCATTATAAGTAGATGTAAAGTATGTAACATGTATATTTATAGTACATGTAGAAATATTAAAACGCTGTCTTAACGTTTTGCAAATAAAAATGATTTAAGAATTCCAAAGAAATTAAAAAAACAAACAGTTTTGAACACATAAACTTACACAACTACTTAAGGATACTTACATGAATAGCCCTTTGATACGAATATCCCAATTCCATGCTGATTGTTGACATTAGTTTTTTCGACAGAAAATCTTCTCTTACGCGTATAATTCACTTATAATCCATGTTTTACTGTAATGACTCAAATTGTTAGATGTATCGTAATCAACTGTCAGTGTGCACTTTTAGTGTTTACTTATTTTAAACGTATATTCATGACAAAACCGAGTTTCCAACTATTAATCGACGATGTAGAAATTCCATTATTGACCTATGAATAGCTATTTCTAAAAATAGCAACATCCGGATACGTGTAGTGTTCTAAAAATAAAACAACTCGGGGGCAATCGTAATACAATTTTACTAATGTCACCTTCAACACATTAAAAAATAAAGTTAGGTGAAAATTAAATCCAATATCGATTAAATTAAAGAAAACAGCTTACCTCATTGTTTATTAATGCAGTAAACATAACAAAACAACATAAAACATAATTACCGGTCCACACATTTTACATTTCATTCGGAACTCCTCCGAATATTTACATTTCAGGCACATGATATTACAGTTAACCAATCGGAAAACGTAAACGAAACGGGAACAGTTATTAAACTTATTTGTCGTTCTTCAAATATAATGTTTTGAAGATAAATTGAAGACAATCTATTCAACCACAAATAGCATTATTAACACCCATGCAATCGCCATCCATTTGCATTTTTTAATCATAATAAAATAACAGTAAAACCCAACTGTCAATCAACTTAAAAACCGCTCCTACCACTAACTAAAATAAATTCCCATTCCATAATAGGCGCGCTCTCCAGAGCGGCGCCAATGAACATATATGGATTGTCCCAAACTATTTACCTTATCCTGACCTGTATGCATGAATGTATAAGACGCTGATTACGGAGAAGAAGTTTCTTTGGGCACTCCGTGCACTCTCTGTTAATTTCGTGACGAGTTCGGCGATGATTGATTTTATTCAGTTATTTGATATCATTACGAACTAAGACCAATAACAATATCAATTTTAGGCTTTTGTGGAATGGCATATGTAGGCATTCATTTCTGTCAGAAATAAATTCAAATTTTGTTTCCAGAAGTTAACAAACGGTCGTGGATTGGATAAACTTTCGTTTGCATTTTCAAGCAATCAGAAATGGCTCATATTGGAAAAATACTGTGAATAAAAATTGATTAATTGAACATTATGTGTATGCTAACACCATTTTAAAATGTCCTCATTGATAGAATGGGTATTTTTGCCAACATTCAGTTAATTCCAAATATTGTCAAATGGCAACAAAAATACACGTACATGTATTCACAATTAACATTATTTTTCATAATTCGAAATTACAAACCAAATATTGTTTATCGATATATTGCATAGTTTATACTGTGTCACAAAAACGTATAAATCATGTACAGCTGCAATCGCTATGTTTCTAAAAACCAAAACAGTCGTTCTAACACGCCAATTAATGTTAGGGCAGTGCCCTTTATCATAATTTAACAAAACAAAATTATTTTATACCTTATGAGAACAACCATTTTGAACGTTACAGAGAAAATTACACTGACGTTTTGTTAATGACAACGACTTCGTGAACGACGTCAAAATGTGCCATTTCACGACGTCGTTTCCTAACTGCACTCTAACCGAGCAGTATATTACGTTACAGCCGTATGGTTTCACCATAGCCGTTTCATCAATAATGTCACAGGGATTGTTTTATTGACGTGGGAATGTTCATGCATTATCTATAGTATAGCGAAGCGGACCATATCAGCATAATGTGTGTGTCAAAGTGGACTGTTATCGATTTTCCATACCCTATTATTCTTTGAGCATTCACAGACATCACGTTCTGTCTGACACGTCACATGCGCAGTTAATGAATGTAATATAACATCCTGTGAAACCTCGAATATGTGAATCCCTCAAGAACATTTAAGAACTTCTCTAATGATCATTTCGCTCAATGATTGTGAAGTGTATAAAGTTATACTGCTTGGTAAAAACAGAACTGTAGAAGTCCTTTTACTTTATCATGGGTCATTTGTAGTCTGTTTTTCACAAGCCATAGAAGTTGGAATCTCTTTTAAGAGCATCTTTCTGTCCATGTAGCACATCAGAAGATCTATATCTCCGACCGTATTTGCGTTTAATCCTCGTGAAGGCACTTGTCGACAACCTGTAATGCAAGCTAATCCCGCTGCTAACTCTCTTGCATTTTGATGACATTTAAGGCATTTGATCCATCATTAACGATGCAGGGAAGGGTAAGCAGCCAGAAAATAATCTAGGCTTGTTTTTTATTTGCCATGGATCGAATAGTGATAACCATACCTAACCATGTCAATATGCAAATGGAAACTGCGAAAAACAGTAGCTCGTTAGCATTGGTAATATTTTCTTCAAACACATTTACTCCTGTCACGTATTTCAAAGAAAACTCCAACGCCGTCACAACCCATTTAAGAACGAATACTATGCAAAATTAAAAAGCACCTTCAGGAGCACAATTTGATAAAATGTATGATATGTGTCTGCATAAAATCGAAAGAGAGCTCATAAACAACTTTTGAATGACAAGAGACAATGCAATGTTTCGACCTAGCCCCGTGGTCCGTCGACGCTATCAACTGTCCCTTTTAGGGTGACCAATTATTTGAAGTGTTCCCCTAGTGACTGCCCCTCAGCTACTGGTAGCGAGACCTCTCAATGGCAGTTAAATTTCATGTAGTCTAACCATTGCGTGTCAAAAACTAGTTCACCGGGCAGACAACTCAAATCGATGTTTACAAGTTAAACAAACGCTGAAAAACAGTACACCAGCGGAATAAATCATCAGAAGAAGAAAAGGTACGGTATGCAATCTCTGGGTAGACACAGGAAAACGCTAGGTCATCGTGTTGAATTTAATAAGTCCTTAAAATATTAATTTTCCGCTTATTTCCTATTTAATTCTTTTTGGATTTTTTCAAGGAGACAAATCGTTAAAACACTTTCATTTGTTATCGTCTTTTATCTATTTCCAGATAAATGCCAAAATCAAATGCCAAACTGGGCGAAACGCCCGAGGGCGAATCGTACGGGATGTGCTTCAAGCTATGGCAAAGTTACGTCTCCTTCCGATTCTGGAAAGCCCCGCCTTATATACTCAAATGGTCAAACGACCGAAAATCATGGTCATATGACCCGACCGAAAATCACCCGACCGAAAACGACCCAGATTTGGGTCAAATGACCCAAATATTGGCTGACAGCCAATCCAAGATGGCATCGTCATAGATCGTGAACTATTGAAAAAGAAAACAAACATTCTTCTCTACATGAACGCGTGGGTATTCACGTCTGATTTTCTATGTCTTTACCAAAGTTTATCAGGTTTGTGAGCAATGAAATCTGAATAAAATAAATGTAAATAACATAACATTTGTACTAACTTTTATCCCTAAACATTTAACATTGCTGAATCAAAATGTGGAATGATTGCTCACTTGGCGGTGGCAAAATTCAAACAAGGCTGGCGCGCCTGGAATGTCGGGACGTTGCAAGTTTCTTGTGTGATTTGCCATTGACCGATAACAACAACAATACATTTTATACAAAGAATTAAGGTAAGTGCATATTATTCTAACATAACCGTACATATGCTGGGGCATATCAGTATCGTCTGGTTTTAAAAATGTGATGGTTTTGGTTTGATGGTTTCTGTAGCTTGTTGAAAACCATTGTCAGAAACATCTAAAGTACCAGTTGACAAGAAATCGTTCAATGTTTGAACATGGCGCTTTTTACCATATATGATTTAATCACATTAAGAGTGGACACATAAACTCAAGCAATTGCTACAGTTTAAGGTATACGCAGCCTTTTTTGAAGAATGCTTTCATGTGCCCTCTTTTGGGTGCATGCAGCTTCCTTTACACAAATGGGTGCACATGGTTATCACATCATTCATATACTTCGTTTAAAAACAAGTTAAATGATGATAAACACCTACCAACTTACCATCAATTATATGGTTGGTAGTTAACTCAAAGTATCCGATTAAACGTTATCCGATTTTTTTTCGGTCAGATCATGATATTTAAATTTTCTACAGCCCTAAAACATTTTCTCTTATTTCCCTGTCCTGTTTCTCCATCATTTTGTGTTGCTTAAAATACGGAAAACAAACTCCATAGTTGATCACGCAATAAAAGCAGGTCGCAACCAAGGTCAGCAGTTGATATATCTATGCAGCACATACGTTTGTCTGTGAAATATACACGCACAATGGACGGAACAATTGGTTCGTTCCTTTTTTTCTTTTTGAATTTTTACATTCATATATCAAACAATGGGTGACGGTGCCAATAAGGGATAGTGAGCATATGTTTCTTTAGTGTTTTTGTATACTATTAGTCAATTTTATTGAGAATATAGGTATCTGCTATTTGCTTTGGTGGATGAGAAAATTAGATAAAAAGATATTAAATATTTATTATATTATTTGCCAGTGTTACAAAACAGGATATTTGATTTATTACGGAAATGTAAAATAACGCGTTTTAGTATAACACTCACTATTAAAATTCATATTTTGATAAAATCACACATATCTTTAATATAAATTATGAAATATTATTTTATGCCACCTCTTATTTATCTAAGACATTATGTATTAAGCAAGACATTAATTGACTACAATAAAACATTTCAACAAAATATTAGTAATACTTAATCATGTAAACTATTAAGTTACTCAAGTTTTAATACAGACATTCATTGGCTACATTAACATATTTGGTATTATGTGAAACCTTTAAATCTTTGAACAGAAATCGTGCAAAAAAGAAAACTGTAAATTGAAGCAATGGTTTGCTCAATTTCGTAAAACATGGTCTCAATGCATACGAAAAGTTGAACGATCGGTGGGATTTCGCTCGGTACGAATGCAAGACAAAAATAATCTGATTGGCTTGAACAGTTGCATTCTCCAGTTGTTTCTATCATGTTCCAATGCCATGCTTTATGATATGGATGCTATCTGTGTTGTGCACAATCATCTCTTGATAAACAATGTACTGCTAGCGAGCTGTCCGTGTGTATTAAGTTACAAATCTGACCAATGAAACATACTGGATATCAAATGTTTAACTTGATTATCTTATTATCTAGTGATTTATTGACTGGTCAAATATGCACTGAGAACCATCTCATGTACCAGGTCATATGTTTTATTATCATCTAGTGAGTTATTAAGTACATGCCATGTGCGATAACGCTTGGCATAACATTGACATTTGCCGTGAATTGGATTACTTAACTTCATAATAATAATAATAATGAACGCATTGGTTAACGTGACCAGACCCAAAGAATAAACCAGGTTAATAAAGATGTCAACAGGATAAATGCTTAACTGTATCAATTAATTGACAATTTATGAAGAACGCTCGTTTGACTGGTATTCATATAAGGATTATGGTCTCAATACTTATGTGAAAAACTATATTTGAATAGTAGAATGTATCTCTTGTAATATGAGTATAGTCTTTGTGTCGTTCCTTTCACACCCTCATCACGTTCGAGAAAGTTCTCCCTACCAACTTGCGTTTCCAAACTGAATGTCCGTGCCATTTTCAATCTCTCTCGAAACTGTAATAGAACATACTTCCCTTCCTAGGGAAATGTCAACATGTAGGTGTTAATTGTCTGGTAAACAAGCCATACATAAAATATTCCGTTGGCATTTAATGTCTGGTTTTTCGTGCAGTTTTAAAGAGGACGAGCGCTATATGAGGAAGTCCGTTAACAGATCTTAATTTGTTTTTATTTCCAGTGAAGGCAATTAGCGACGTGCTATCATTGGCAATATCCCAAAAATGTCCTCTTTTACAAAATATTTGACGTCATGATTTCCTTTGACGTTACACTGATGACTATATGTTACAAAGATAATCCTTTTATTTTCAACGTTTGGTATTTCGATCAGTGTGGTATGTTGATATATCAATTAATTAAATGAAAAACTCATACGGCATGTTAATGCCACGTTTGACCAGTCTTGCAATGCATCGGCTGTGTTCTTACAATATTTCGTCTGGCTTTGTGAATAAGATCAAACCCAAAACATTCCTTTTCCATCGTGCCTTTCACGTTATATTGCCCAGGCAATGTCCATCCAGTCTGTCATATGACAAGTTATTACCTTCATATGTATTAAACTATATTTTTCGTTTACAGCGTAAATTAGTTAGTTAATAAATTGCAATTGTACATGAATCTTATAAAGTGGAGAATAATTGAAACCAATGTACCGCCATGGCGGACTAAGAATTTGACAGACAAAGCCATGATGTGTTGTAAACAAATAACTACTGAACACTTCGTTTGAAATTTAATGTCTGACATTCTGACACTATAGTATAGCGGGGGCCTTTGCAGTCACATTGGGGTTTAAGTCTGGCAAAACGAAGTCTGATTAGCATGTCATATGAAGACTAAGCACTGATAGTACGTTAGCATAATTAATTAATGACGCAAACCACTCCTCTTGTTTTGAACTAAGCTTTAGTGAGTGCCACAATAAAGATATTGTATGGCCTTTGGTATATGTATGCAGCACATGTCCAATATCAGGTAAATATGGCTAATTTGACTATGTATGTGTATCTTATGTTATATTTCTTCCAATATGTGTTTGTGTATCTAATATACTTATCTGTGTAAATGTATATTATATACATATATGTGTATGTATATGTATCTAAGATAAGTTTCTTTCTATTTATCTTAAAACCGTGTTTGTCAATGTGCATGTAAAATACGTATCTGTGTATGCTAAATTAGTTTTCCATGAACGCATTTATTCAATGAATACTTTTTTATTTGTGGCAGTTTATAACAATTGCCGTGTTTAGTTTTGTAACACATTCTCTGACATAAATGAGTTGTCATTTTTGGACTAAAACAACATAAAGATGTAAATATAGGAACAATACATTCAATCTTTGACAGAACGAAAAAGTGGAAAACAAATCAATTATGCCAAATGACCTTAATACTGTTAGCTTTATTGTGTTCATTTATATTACTTTATGTTCACCTTAGCTATGCTATGTCACTTATACTCTGGAGTGTAGGCAATTATAATGCAATTAAATCTATTTAATGATATGTTATTGTCTTGATAATCAAACCGTTTTTGTAATTGTTATTCTTGAAACGTGAATCGGGGTCAACTTGAAATTGAAAGACTTTAAGTTAATATTTCTTTCTCGTATTTCTTTCACTGCCGTATATCAGCTTTTTAGTTATTGCAAAAAGTGGTCATTTGATCTTTATGTAATCTCGTTGGTTCCACAAATGGTGTTAAGTATATTAGTTGCTTCTAGACTGTTAAAAATACTATCAAATATCATTTTACATTACATGATTGGAACTGATTTAGATTTGTTATTTAAGAAAGTAAGGTTATGTGGTAAATGTAGTTACATTGTCAAGTGTGCATGTAGACCGTCACCGAGGTAATTATACAAGTTTCTAGTTGCAAATTGACTTAGATTGTCAAGGTTTTGAAGTAATGTATGATCATTGTTTTTAATCCGCCGAACACCATCATCAAGTGCAACATCCATAGCTTATCGATCGACCGTACACATCTTAAAAAACGACCATTAATACGCGAATAATTGTTCGCATCACTTACAACTGACTACTAATAACACGGCTCATACGCGTACAGTTTGCATTGGCTTCCCTTCAACCGATCAATTGCTTCGTTACTTTCAGTAACGATGGTTAGAACTGTGTGGTGACAAACGAAACTCTTTAATCTGTCTATTCGAACCTGCTGTCGGGGTGGTACACATTGATCGTCTACTTTGGGCAAAATGTTTGATTTCATTGCACTTGTACATGGTACAGCAAGCGTCACGTATACGTCTGGTGTAGCCATCGATGACAATCGGCAAAGGCACACATTAATGGAACAATCTACAAAAAGGAATACTTACACATGCATAGCAAAGCTTGTACCTCCCCCACAGATTTCTAGCGTCGTCATCAATCGGAAGTTTTTCAACGTCTGCAAAGGCATAGTTCTGTGAGGCTGACTTACGTCTGCTGAAGACAAAATGTGTAAAAAACTATGAAGGCGAAATTCTTCAATAATGCTACTGGTTTAGATTCATTTAATGATTAAAATTCGACTTTTTGCATTTTATTGGGTTATGGTATGCAATGGGGCTGTTCAAAATGGGTGGAGTAAAATTCCTCGCTGTCGTCGTCTGTAAAAACTAAAAAGTAAAGTCCTATTTTTTTTAAAAGAGCAAAAGAGCAATGGGTGTTTGGTAGTACACGTGATACGTTTGAATTACCTGATCAGCGTAACATAAAAAGAGCAGGTCAAGAAAATATAGAATTAAACTAAGTGTTAAAATAAACTATAATTGTTTTTGTTTTTTTTTGTTTTTTTTTGGGGGGGGGGGTCGGAGGTGTGGGGTGTGGGGTTCAAACATATTTTAATCCCGTATATGTCTTATAGAAAACAATAACTGCATTTTCCCTTGAGAACTATAAATTGGTTTAAAAAGAGAAGAAAGTTGCCTGCTATATTAATAAATAGATTCTATCAACAGGTGCACGTAACATAATTCAAGTAATAAAGTCAATGTCTCCAAGCATTGTCATGCTATTCAAACAAAACCTCAAAACAGTAACAATCAAAGAAAAAAATGGATATATGAAAATTTGTAAATATATTTTTTACGGAGCTTTTAATAAGAAACGCTCCGAGAAACCTTTATCAACTATGTGTATATTCTTCACGCTTTGTGGTCTGAATATGGTCTTGAGTCAGGGGAGAAACCAGTGTACTAGGAATAAACCACTTATCTGGCTTGGTATTTTCTAAACTTACTAGCTTATAAAAGATGGTCTGTAATTGTAGGGGAAACCGGCGTACAAAGGAGAGCTACACTTTTCTGGCTTGGTATTTGCCAACTTAATTAATATCGATGTTGTTTATTGAACTTTTGATTGTTTACATAAAAGGTCGTTTGAATGTGGTATTGAATTGTAGGGGAAGCCGGCGTACCACTAGGACACCACTTTTCTGGCTTGGTATTTGCTACCTAATCTAATATCAATGTTGTTTATTGAGCTTTTGATTGCTTTAGATAAAATGAAAACTTTAATTGAGCAACTGTCGATAAATCCACACAGAAATTGTCCTTGTTTTGGTGACACAGACAATAATTATATAGAACAACAATGAGTCTGGATGCATTCATCATCGGCTGAGAATTTTCCTAAAATAAGTGTTTTGAAAGTTTGAAAAGTTAGTCACTATGTGTCCGAAAGGATCACACAAGCACACTTTATGTATTTTTTCTTTTTCTTTCATGCTTTACGATGAAATATGGGGTTTTAACAGTGAAATAACAACAGTGAAAATATCAATTTGATATTTTCACTGCAAAATAAGGAGTGAAAATATCAATTTTCAGAACTACTTTTAAAATCCTTTGTTGTTACATGTACTTGCTTTGGTCAAAACAGAACACTGGACTTCAGAAAATTATGTCAAAAAATGTTTAAAAAAATAAAGAAATATTTTATAAATTTAAATAAATATATAATTGGAAATTAACAACTTACCGTTTATTACCGGTTATCCCATTTATCAAACATTTTACTGATCTTTGAAGCTGAATGTTCGAACATTTGCTTTCATTCCAAACAAATTACAGACAAAAACAACTGTTCGAACATAAATAAAATTTTATAGCATCGTTCAAATGTATTTGAACTGTTAACCGTTGTAGTACGTAAAATGAGCTTCCTGGAGAATTCACCCAACAATTTACAGATAAATCCGATATTTTTACCCCACCCACATCTCAAAATGTGTCAACAAACTAGCGTGGCATTTACTCTTCCGGAAAACAATTATTTTAAAGCGAAACAGACTGGTCTCTGACAGTAAGATGACTAAATATTAACTTACTTTAAAAACACGCGTATATCCAGTCTAAAATTAAGAAGAATGGTTAAAATCCAATGAGTATCCACATTTGTTTTGCTAACACATTTGACCTTCCAAATTTTCATTCTATAAATAGCGGCGTAGTAATTTGGTTAAAATAAAAAGTGTTTTCATTATTTTTTGGAACATTAGTGCACTAATAATACTTCATTTTAACTATTCATAAAGCTTGGCAATAAAAAACGAGCGAATATTAAGCAATAAGAATGAATAGCAGAGAACTATTTCTCAGCAAACCGAAAGTAGAAAAGTTGACAGCTATAATTATGCATGAGGGGCGCCCCACGGGTAGCGGCGTAAAGCCCACGTCTTCTGTTCTTTCTTCTGAATCTACACCGGTCTTTGCATCTTTGAATACTTTACCAAGGTCATCAGCTAATTCCGACTTTGACTTACTGCGTACGCGTTCTCCTGCGGTGTTAGTATTTGGTTGCATTTCTTCCGCCGCGCTAAGCAATTTCTTAAATGCATTAACTCTATTTCCTTTTTGTGGTCCATAAATGTGCCCATTCAGTCCACCATACTCCATAGGACCGATTTGTCTAAAAGATATTCAGGAATGAAAGCAATTTCTCTATTTGGAATGTAAGAACCGGCTTGTAAATATCCAATGCCGTCTTCCTTTGGGTTAAAGTAAGGTTCATCACCCTCTAGAACACGTGTACTCATCATAGTTCTATAATAATAATTTCTTCGAGTGTCGATATCACTAAAAGCGTTTGTCAGACTGTACGGTTCGTCATAACCGGCCACGCCCGCGCGTCTCACTCGGAAACCCTCGGTAATGTAGCAATATACCAGCAGAAGGACTGCGCATATCACGGGGTATATCGCCTACATTTTGCAATGACTGAAAGGAAAAACGATTTAAATTATATAAAAATCAGATAATGATGAAAAAATACTTTTTATATCTTCTTCTTTTGTCTTGTGTGTTTATATGTAGAGATCTGTAACGAAAGGTGGTAACACTCAAGGCAAATCCACTTATCTATTCCATTCTGGTGAAAGCGTACTTATATATTAATATTGTTATAATTCTTTGTAGTTTGTAATCGATTGCAATGTGTTATTTTCAACTAAAAAAGTTTATGTCGAAAGCAACGTGCGTTGTATCTCATTATATTGCGTCTTTACCAGTCATTATCTGAGTGTTGTCGAAAACCTTCGTAAAGCCTATCACTTAAATGTATTTTCACAAGAAAAAGAGCCTGCACTAAAATAACCATCTGGTTTGGGAAACCGCAATCATAGCATTACATTATTTATGAAATGCTAAATGGAAAAGTCAAATGCAATCACATTTCCAATTATGTGGTACTTTTGAACTGATGTTTTTGTTTATTTGGGATGTAATTAGCTGAAATGAATGTACTGAAATGACAAACGTGTACACGCCTGCTAAATCGACCATTGTTCATTATTATAAACCGGAACATACGGTAAGAGATTGTTTGAACTCGTTAACTCTGTCTTGAAGGAAAATTGTGTGTAATTTGCTATGTGCTAATGCATTCAAAGGTTATTCTATTCCAAATTGATTGCCATACGACCAATACGAATATAAAATAAGAAGGCCTGATAGACTTTCAGGGAATGGATGATTTAGTATCATAGGAATCTAGCTCTTATTGATTTCATCATTGCATAAAAAAAAGCCAAATGATGAAGGTTCGACACATACTTTATTAGTTAGGGGAACTTCATTTCTAGGAATTTATCAGATACTTCATTTTTCCATTGATAATTTATAAAAAACTACTCATATTGATGTCAATCAATTGCTTTGACATCATTTCGTCGTATCTAGGCACAAACATATTTGAAACGAGATTCATCTCACGCACATTGTATATACAAAGTATAAAAGTAGCCCTGGGTTTGATTGTGATTGTCCATGGACAGCAATGGTAAGTGTCACACTATTTATGCCCCCCGAACTGCGGTATCTTACCTTTAATTATGTTTTCTACTTTGAACGAAAAGGTTCTAAGTGTGCAATTCATTACTTAATTGCGTAGTGCTCATTCCGAAAGGACACTCCCTTATTTCTTGACGAGATATGCCAAATGCTTTAAATGCGTCGATGTATTGATAGTATTTCAAATACCATTCACAGAACTGAAAACATTCGCAAGGAATTACAAATACATGCTGTTTATTCTCATTTGCAGTCAGTTGCAACTCGATCTTTTTTTTAAATTCTG
Organism: Mya arenaria; assembly: GCF_026914265.1. Classification (NCBI taxonomy): domain Eukaryota; kingdom Metazoa; phylum Mollusca; class Bivalvia; order Myida; family Myidae; genus Mya; species Mya arenaria. The sequence goes on along the minus strand of NC_069136.1, from coordinate 48,743,105 downwards.
TAAATATCTAGAGACTTATGTCATCCTCAGCTCGTCCATATTTTAAGAAGAAAATCGAAAATCGGGGTTTTATCTTAGCTTGGTTGTCCTTGAAGGTTTTGTGCAATAACTTGAACCTTGTTCATTATTCACAACAGTTTGAGATATGCAAATCAAACGAGATGCGCATGCGCACATGCATGCCCCTTCGTCTGGAATAAACGGACGAGCGTTTGTATTCGCTCCGCAGCGCTCATGTTAAAATCGAAACCTGGAGGTCATATTTTATTTTCACAATATTCAACTGTTGACGTATATTAAGTACTTGTAACTTAGAAGTATATCTCTAGCTGCAGCGGCAGTATCGGCAAAGGGATTGTGAAAAAAAAGTTTAATACTATAAATACATAGTGTTTTTTCCATTAATCTTGTACACCTACTTATCTGGATAGATATACGTATACAACAATGTCTCTGCTTTATTTCGAAAATGGTGCGTTCATTTCATATGAAAACAGTGAAATGAATGAATCACATCTGTAATGTAGAAGACTGGAGTATGAATATTTAAGGATGCACCCTTTCTCCCAAATAAGATGTACCACATTAAATATAGTTGCTTTAATTTACCGGAAAGGGTGAAATAATGTCGAAAACAGTGGTTCTTATGTCCGCCAGTCATTTAAAATTTGTGCGTTTTCAGCTATTAAATACAAGGTTACAAAATCGATATCAGCAATTAGTGTTTTTCAAAAATGCATTGTTAAGTAAGTAGGTAAAGGTTTATCGCTCAAACTTTATGTTTGTATACATGTGTATGTATTGATATTAAATACGAGTATCACTTTTAAATTTAATCGGATATTAGGTCATTTTTACCACGTGTTGCCTGTTTGGAAAAGGATATACGACCTTCTAGTCATTAATATTTTATGTCCATGTAAATTAGGCGATATAATTTCTTCCCTCTCTTGGGCCTATGGATGCATCAGAATATATTACAGACATTTCGTCTGTTATTTGCACATTCAGCAGAAGATAACATGAAAGATAAATGTGAGGATATTAGCGAGATTAGTCTCAAGGGAGATAAATAGTGAGCATTTCAACAACGATGCCAATCTTTTTTGTGGACATTTTATGCTAAGATATGCTTAATACATATTAAAAGCAGCTTTATCGGATCAAAGAGTCTTCTGGATGAAAGATGTGATTATCAAAACAATAGTATCAATACAGAGCTATAACTTGATTTCAAGATCATATTGTTTTTAGTTTGAACCATATTTTGTACCTTCTGGTTGGGAAAATACGAAATCATCTTTTAACTGTAACATTCGGAAAAACATTGTTTATAACGAGCTTGATTTTGGTAGGTTTTATAGTAAATATAAATATTTTAATTAAAGCAAGTTGAAGAAGTTAATGTTAGCATATGTATATATTTTGTAGAAAATGCCCAAAAGCCGGTCTTGTCATGCGAGTTATTATGTTCATTCTCAATTTAAAGTTATGGAATAATTTATGACATGCTTTAAAAGCTAATTTCTTTTTGCAGAACAATTTTGATTTCCTATTTGATTAGCAAATTAGAAAATGTTAATGACTAACAGGCAAAGTCGATCTTTTTCTTTTCTAAATAATTGAGATTTCATTTTATCGAAAGTATTCCTCGAAACTCCTAAAAATACACCCAAAACCTCCCGCCAACACTTTAAGCGAAATAAATTAAGGTTCTGAGGGAGGGGCGCAGATCATAAAGTAAAGTCCCTCAGTTACGCCCCCTCTGACGTCAAAACGTGGAACCGCCCCTGTACTCGATCTGTTCTTCAGCCACATATGGCCACAAAGAGTGACATAATATACTATTAACAAACTATATAAACAAGTTGAAAAGCAGAGAACAGTCTGAGACTAGAGACAAGAATCATTCAGTTCGTCAATTTGGCATCTAGCTTCAATTGTTCAGCGCCAGGTAAGTGTTTGTTTGCTTTTGGCATGGCGGTATCGACAACCCATAATATTTAGTTCCGGTAAATACAATGCCTTTCCATCCAACAGAACAATAAACTATCCATTATCCGCGATTTGAACAGCGGAAATGCGACCTTCCGTAAGCCGCTGTTATTTATCATTTTAATTTATTACTACAGAAGCCTATTATGGTGTACTTTTACCTTACGCAGAAACAGTACGTGTGACATTCAATATGTTTTAGGTAAAGTGTGCATTTGCAGATTCTGGATGGGGTGGGGGCACCCGGCCCGTGCCATCTCTAATATCGTCTAAATTTACTTTTATGTGAATATCGGAGACAAAGTAATATATTAAGCTCCAAAAGAAACATTTCGGCTTAGAAATTGTTCAAATGTTCTGGGGTACGTACCCCCCCCCCCCCCCCCCTGCAAACATCTTAAATCATTTAACTTTCGGTTCTGAGGGAGGGGCGAATGCCAAAAGGTTGTGTAAAAAGTAACGCCACCTCGAAAGTCAATTCCTGGATCCGCCCCAGGTGTGATATTTGCTATGAAACGTGTTTATTCTTCTGGTATATCTGTAGCTACAGGTGATGTATACGGTATACGATATGTAATTTAAAACCAAAATATTAATTATTGAAAAATGAATATTTTAAGCAATTGAAGAATTAAGCATACAGAGAGCCGATTGTTCAGAACTTTGCAAAAGTAAAGAACGTTGTAAATGTTCAATACTTTTTTGAGCTAAAACCTTCATGACAATAACTGTGATAATGACGTCAACGAGTTTTATTTAAACATATGAGTAGATGACATTTTAAAGTTCTTAAGGATGTTGCCAATGATATTGTTTACCTTAACAAAGTTCTGAAAATCGGTCCATTATTTTTCAAATGTTCTGCCCGTCTTATATGCTGAATTTCGACTTATACCCCGCCGTGTCTCACCGTGTATTTAGATTTAAGTGTCATAAGTTAGTTTAAATATGTAAGTTAGTAAATTCGACTTAAATATCAAACTCTTCAACATTATGTGTCATACTATTATACATGTATACAAGAGATATTGAATCGGATTGAAACGAAATCCTGCTAATAAAGTATATCTACGTTGGTGTTTTTTTGGTTTTAGTTTAAATATTTTATTCAACATAAATATATGTCATGAGGTAGAACAGACATATTAAGAGATATGCAGAGTTTAACAAACTGAGTAAAATACAAGGACGTCCTGGGACCCCTTGATCGAAGGTGACCGTCGTAAAGCACATATAAATTTACTGCGTTTTAACCACTGCCGAATATTCCATATTGCCAAGTACTTCCGTCTTATAACGAGCGCACTAGTCAATGAAGCTGATTGGTGCCATGTCTAACGTCTTTAAACCTTGTATCTAAACCGATGCGTTAGCGCTAACACTGAGGAATCGGGGCGGTCAAAAATAACTGTTCAACAAAGGACCGCTATACAGTGACCTCTGCTTAAAAAACGGAAGCAAACTTCGACAAACTGTTATACATAAACTAATTCCACTCTTGAGTTTGCTTATGAAAAACCTGGAAATTGTCATTGTGATATAAGGATAAGTTGGTTAACATTGACAACGCCAGATACAACTTATTCTACTACATAAGTGTGTTTCTAGTTTGAAGTATAATACGTTCATACATATAACAGACACATCATATTGTAATGATTCAGTTGGGGAAGTCAAAGAAAAACGTTGGTTTGTTCAAAGACTAATTTACTGCTGACAACAATGTTCACTGTAAAGTGAGATCCAATGAACAAAACACACAGTACATGGTATACATGGAAACACCGAAACCATCAGATTAATGGAGGGGGACGCCCCCCCCCACCACCCCCGCAAAAAAGAAAATAGTCAATATATAAACAAATAAATGTAAACCGTTTAAGTTTTTGTTTTTTTTTATGTCAATTTTCGTGGTAGAACACCGCCGAACGCACCATGCAATCAATTTATACCATTTAATATCGAGTTTGGGGGAGGAGCGAATTAAAAACGGTTTTGCTCTCTCAAGGTATATTCATGGATCCGCCTCTGAGTTAATCAATAGAACGCAACAATTCAAGATCTAGGGAATTTAATGTTCAGCGGTACGTGTATAAAGAATAGGTTTGGCATATTTATTTATGATTGTTAATTTATCATGATATGTAGAGATGTACTATGTTCATTAAACTGTGCATGCAAACTTTGTATTGGTATAAAATTCCTCGCATGGTAATGAGTCTTATCAATGCCCATGACTCGGCCATTTGTCCCGTAAAATAAACATACAACTGATTATTATAATTAAACCTGCACATCCAATCATTCCACTTTGCCTTGCTTGATGTTAATGGTGTGCATGGACTTTTCTCACGGAAAAAACGCGATCTGGTAAAAGGTTCTGTTTCCTGCAGGCACGAAACGCATTCATCTATCTATTATTACTCAGCTGAGGAACTGAAATCCGACCTTCCCTTCCAATTATAAAACTGCGGTTGATTACAGAATCATAATAGTAGCAACATTGTGTTTTTATTTAAACATGTGATACATGCTAAAATAATATAATGGTTAATCAATTTAAATTAAGCATATAAATAATCTCGTTAATATCTAAAATGCACTAAAACATTTTTGCACCCTAATGGTGGTTGCCTTTACCTCCTGTCATGAATATATTAGTAGGCTAATTGAATGTCCTAATACAATGTCTCATATTTCAATTAAAATAATTTGAAACCTTAATTGCTTTTGAGGCTTTTGACATGATAACCGTTACATTTAAAAAAAACTGTACCATACAGAGTTTTTTTATTAATTGTTTTAGCCCACTCTCCTAACCATATCAAATATCAGCAGGCAAAGGGCTAGGGCAAAATTTCAACGACGTCTATCCAAAATGATGTTACCTTCAAAACAATTTGGCACTTGGTGCATAGCTTTTCGTGCTCACTCGATTAAATACAGCATTATCTTGCACTGAAACAAAGTATCACTTTCTATTATTTTCAATAATGTTACGATTATGTTATGTTGCATGTGTGTTAAGGGCGACCTGTCAAGGTTTAACATCATTGTTTGATGTATTGTCCGGTATAATATTTGTATTAAACTACCTTAACATGAATACTTATGTAAAAAACTACAGAAACAAGCTCAGTAGCAAAAAGTTTAAACATGAACCCGCTTGTATGGCACTGGGTAAACGCCAAAGACATAAAACACCAAAAAAAAATCACAAACAAGAAACATGGAAGAACAGCACAAAACTCCACAAACAGCACAGTGAAACCCTATCGAATGATACCAAACTAATATGGATTCACAAGGCATCCGAAATAAAGCTTATGGAGTAGTGGTTATTTGCCAATGTGCAACTCAAACTACATATTGGAAGTGATTATTTCCGGGGATTCTGTTCTTGAAAGACAACTTAGATACAGGAAGTGTGGTTTATTCAACGTGTGTGTGTGTGTCGCTATCCACGCTGGTGGCAAAGCGCTGACCATTTAGAACCTATAGAATCGTGTCTAAAAGTTATTATATACTAGAAAAAAAAGTACATTGTGTTCAAAGATGTATATGTATACATCAACCCAAGCTGTCAAATTATTGTCAGATCTTAAACTAAATATATATACTTAAGTGGATATAGAACACTGTTGCATCATGTAATAAAAGATTCACATACTAACACCTAGCTCGTCGCAAATATCAACAAATGAAAACCGCTTTTTACAATTTCATTACAGACATTAACAAATAAATATTGTTTATTGCTACCCATAAATAACATCGATAGCATGTTGCTCAATTATGGCTCTTATAAAACTTTCCTATATACTTTTTAAAGAATACTTCTGTCAAAGAGTAGAGTATCTTTAATGGCAACGTTATACCCTCAATACACGCATTAGTCAATATGTTAATCTAAATTAAATCCTGTAAATCCAATAAAAGCATTACAATTAATTCGCTTTAAGTGTATAAGTATAACTTAAGAAAGAAAGCAAAGTGAAAACTATAAATTACAGTTTCTGCTAAGGGAAATACAATGGATTTATCTTATCATGTACGTTTTATAAAATATAAAGAATTAAATATTCAACAACTGATTATTAGGAATTCCTATTGTTGAGGTAGTTTACTTTGTTTTTCGTAAAGATTGCATGCTATAATGCCTTTGAAGTTGTAAGTTTTAAATACGTTTACGTCGGTGATGTTTTTTTTGAACGATGGAAGCCGTTTTAAGATGCACCTTTTGTATGTCATTTGTTCGAATTAGTTTTCAAAGATTCGTTCTCTAATACAAAAGGCCTTAATAAAACTGAAAGAAAATGCCTAACTCATCATAAACTAGTTTGGGTATACTGTGTGTATATATATTGTTTAATGTTATCACTGGTACATATGTACAATGTATTCAAAATAACTGGCTTAATAATGTATATTCCCCACCCGAATTTTCATTTGGTTGATATTGACCGTGTAAAGGCAGTCACCCCAACATTTACCAATGATGTAATTGTATAGTTGTGAACTGTCTGTTGTTCTGTAGCTATATGCCTTATGTTCCTAGTGCCTTTAAATAGAATTTTCATTAAGCATTATAATATTGATCTTGCATCTGTAGTTTCAATTGTATTTTATGTTCAATGAACCAGACCGAATTCCTCAATAAGAAAATACAAAGTGTTCAATGTCCACAGAAACATTTTATATCCACAAAAAAGATTGTATCTAGTTATTAATTTAAAGATATAAACATTCCGAAACATATAGTCTGCAGGGGTGCCAATAACAACACAAGTAAGAACATGGCTGTCTTTTGTTTAGTTTAATGCACGCGGGAATATGTAGGGACTAAATTATATGGTTAATGTATAGAAACCATTTGCAGCAATAATAAATGGCTCTTTCTGAGCCTCTTATTGAATGAGTCTACTGGACCAGGGATATAGTGTCCCATTCGAATGTGAATCGTTTCTATGTTATATCCTATGTTTAGTCAAGTACATATAATACATGGCGTGACCAGTAAGAAGCTGCGTATCCATGAAATCTTAGTGCACTCGCTATTTCGCTGACCATTTCAAATCGGTATAACCTCAAAAGATATTAATAAATATTTTTAATGCATACTGATGGTATCTATCTGTGTTGTATTGCTGTATTATGGCGATGTATAGTCTTCCCGCAGTACCTGTTACACATTCCACCTTGTGACCATTAGTAGGATTGGTGTTAAATGATTGGCTACTTAGCTTATCCCAGTAAGTTTTATTGTTTTATCAATACAGAAATGCATGTACCATTCTGTGTTGTTCTTTGTTGTTATTCTCTGGCAGATATTATATCGTTTCCTAAATGTGATTCTTTTGTGACAAGGGAAGAAAGTCCATTACATTAATGAAGACAAAATTGCAGAATGACAAGACAGATGAATAATACATTATTTCCATTACCATTTCCAACTTAAGAAATGAAGAGAGTGTCTCAGAAATGTTAATAATGGATCCACACTAACAATGACATAAACAGTCGAGAGTAAAATAACGTTGCTTTGACATATAGGACAACATAAACTTCTGATTTTATCAGTTGTACAAGCAGGTTGAATTTTGATTTTCAAAGAACATATGTCTCGTTGTGTGTGTGTCAACAATATCATACTAGATTTCTGATTGAACTCAAACCTAACGAATTTCAAAAACCGCTAGAATGTGTAAAATAGTATGCTTCGTTTAGTCACGTGGTGCTGTGTAAAGAATCTGAAGGCCAAGAGATAATTTTTTTTTTCATCAAGTGTATTCACAGTATCCACTTATTCCATTTTATCAAACATAAATCGTTCATTGCACACCATTTGGCAAGATTTCTGTCACTCTGAAATTAAGGCCGAATGAATGTCATTCAGTATATATGCAACTAAAGGATGAAACCAAATCATCACTAAATATTTGTTTGAACTGCAAATGAAAATAGTTTTTTTGTTCTTTTGACCATGCACTTAATTACCCAAGATAATGGATAATCGCAAAAACAATGTTATTTACTGTCCATAAAATGGAGCATATTTGTGATTACCTGTAACTTTGATTAATTATACCAGGATTAGCACAACTAACCACAATACCATTCGCAATCCTTTGTGGTGTCTGTGAACTCATTAGTCGTAAAGTTCTGTTCTAAGGCACACGGGTTTCTTTAAAAAAATCCTGACTCGGTTTCGCAAAGCGAAAATACGTTCGTAAAGGTACCTCTATCAACTGAAGACAAATACATTACACGATGTAAAGCATTAAAATAACATAAAATTTTCTCCAGTAAGCGCCTTCTATTCCAAACTATTGCATTCTGAACAAGAACACAATACATCGAATTTTCACACAGCACTGTTAATTTGTCAAAAATTGTCTTAAAATTGCTCGCTTTAGCTCAGAAATCAAAATGGCCGATATAAACCAAAGCAAAACGTTGCCAAGTCATGCGGTGCATTCATTCATAAACAACGTTTTAAGTGGTCGGCGTTAAAAGTTACGATCCTTTATTAAACTAGATATTTATTTACCTTCATCATTGCACACAACAAGATTTTACTTACATCTATTCATATGATACATTTTTGTGTAAGTGTGTCCGAAAGGCGTCATTTTGTTATTTGTATTGATAACTTATACTTTGGTAATCTCAGTCATTCAAAAGTGTGTTTTAATTGTTACCTTATAAATGTACAAACATTGTGTTAACTCATATACATTCTAAGTTTCAATATTTTGACTATTTTGGTCTGGATCTTGAAAGTATATATATGGGGTAAAAAAGGATAAACCCCTTTGTTCCAAGGCGCTAACTCAAACATTTATTCAGGGCTTTCCAGTATATCAAAGCGGTTGAGGAAGCGACACAAATTAATTCGTTTCAATGTTCTTTTTTATTTAGTGTTGTGAAAGAAAGTTTGAAAGAGTAAAACATGATATTTGAAACATGTGTTGGTGTCAAAAAGGGGTTGTCCAACTGCCACCCATCGTAAATTTTCTGAAATTCGTTTAGCATTTTAACTAAAAAAGTCTTAAGACAATTTGAATATGCTTTTATGTTGAAATGTTCAAACCTATCTAATCATCAATGTATTGTGACAGCAAGCTCGTAACCGGCTTACGTACGTGCCCTCGGGAAGGTTGTTTTTTTATATCTAGGCCGTAAAAACATAAAATAAATTATTTATCTGCAAGGTCAAAATCGGAGAGACCGCGTTAGTGTCAAATCGACAAAAACGTATTTCAATGCAGTATAAATAAACAGTTTATGAAATGAATTAAAATTCCTGTGACCTTAATGTTCTGAAATAGAAAAAGATCGGATGTGTTCGGGTACTGCAGATGACATTTCTTCTTAAGTAATGAATAAATAGTTGGTGCTCATGTTTTTATGTGTTTATGTTTACGAAAAATGTTCATTGTATCTTTAAAAAGAAATAGACCAAATGTTCATATGCATGTTTATTAAAGCGAATCGATGGCGTTTTATAAATTCTGAATAAAGCCATGATAACTACAGAAGCAAGCCAAGTTGTTCTATTTAAACAATATCCATGAAAATATAGGGACACGCTAAGTAGCTATGATTATTCAATATTATCGACACTACAAGGACAAGCATAGTTCTTTTATTTAAACAATATCCATGAAAATATAGGGACACGCTAAGTAGCTATGATTATTCAATATTATCGAAACTACAAGGACAAGTAAAGTTGTTTTATTTAAACAATATCCATGAAAATATAGGGATAAGCTAAGTAGCTATGATTATTCAATAATATCGAAACTACAAGGACAAGCATAGTTGTTTTATTTAAACAATATCCATGAAAATATAGGGGCAATCTAAGTAGCTATGATTATTCAATATTATCGAAACTACAAGGACAGGCACAGTTGTTCTTTACATAAAACGTATAAACTGGCTTGTAAATATTCATTTCTATATTTGTTGGGATTAAAGAGAGTTTTTTAATCATAACCAACTCGCGTATCATAGTCATTAAAATCGTTCGTCAGACCGTACGGATCGAAATATATGTCACGGACGCGTGTCTCAACTGGAAACCTTCAAAAACGTTGGACAATACCAGCAAAAGGACTGAGCATACCAAGAAGTTATCGCTTACATTTGGCAATCTCATATGACTAATAAAGATACTAAGCTTGCAATACATACATTATGTAAGAAATAAGATAATGATAATGAAGCTTTTGATGTTTAAAACAATATATGTGTGTGGTTATATTTCAAAGGCTGTAACAGATGGTGGCAAAACTCATTGCAAATACTCTTGCTTCTTCCAGTCTGATTTGTTTCGTTCTCCTAAAAGTGTACTTATATTATTGTATATTGTTTTAATTCATTATGGTTTGTAATATTATGCATTATGCCATTTTCAAATATATAAAAAAACACGTTTATGTCGAACGTAACATGTATTCCATCTGTAAGTTGTTCAACATATCGCGTCTACACAAATTTTTAACTATGACTGCTGCTCAAATGCTATCTTATAGGTTTTCACTCAGGAAACAGGGCCTATACCAAAATAGTCAAATGTTATCATAGCATTACATTATTTATGAGGTGCATAATGGAATAGGAAAAGGTAATTAAATTTCCAATCATGTGTTACCTTTGAACTGCTTTTCCAATATATAAGAAATGCTATTAGCTGAATTGAATGTACTTAAATAACAATCAGTAACCATAACCTGCATGGCAGTCTAACAATACATATGTATTAAATAAGAAAGCTTGTTAATAGACATAACAATGGCAAAGGCTTCTAGCTCTACATGTTTTCATAATTGCTTTGAGACAGTCAAATGAGCTTGTTCGCAGTATAATTTACTACACATGAGAATTCATTTCGTGGCAGAAGAGATTTTATCAAACGTTCCATTTTCCAACGTCATAAAAACTTGCTGAGCTCAGTAACAATTAAACCTTCATAATATCAGAATTTGCTTATCTATGATTTCGATTCGTAATATCTAGGCCATGCATTTTTAAAGGGGGTCCTTTGTAAGCACATTGAACTATATTTAACGTATGAAAATAGGTCTAGGTCTGACTGAGACTGTTCATTGACAGCAATGGTAAGTGCCACATAAATAACACCCTGAAGCATGAATGGTATCATGTTTTGAATAATTACCTCGACAAAGGCAATATAGAATCGCCAGGTTTGCAACCTGACCCATGTACATTATCATCTGCGGTCAACAAAAGGTTAAGAGTATTAAATGTCGGGTCAACTTATTAGCAATGACAACTTTACATATTTCTTTAGAAGACTGACAATTTGCATTTATTGATGGGTTGATAGAATTTTTCAAATATCATGTTAACCAATTGAAAACATTAGCAAGGAAAACATACGCCGATCATTGTCCCACGATGTTATGGTCCTTGTTAGCTCAATTGCAGTATGTTTGACCTTTATATTTAAGTTAGGCTTATCTAGTTTTCAGCTCGTCTGTTTTTCAAAGAAAATAAACGAGAGGTTGTCTTAGCCTTGTGATCGATGTCGTCTACGTTGTTGCGCCACTCCTTTTACCTTAGCCATTACTAAAAAAACATTCAAAATATGCAATTGAATCATGGTAAATATATATATTACTCACATCCTGACCTGTATGCACGAAAATATAATACTGTGATTACGGAGAAGAAATCAGTTTCCGTAGGCTCTCCGTGCACTCCCGTTCATTTCATGACGAGTTCGGCGATGGTTGATTCTATTCAATTATTCCATATTTGTACGAACTGGGACCAATAACAAATTTAATTTTAACCATTGTTGTGGAAAGGCATAACCCAGACGTAATGTCAGCGACAACGACTTTGTGCATGACGTCAAAATATGCAATTTTATGACGTCGTTTTCTAGCTGCGCTCTAACCGAGCAGTGTTATACGCATCAGCCTTATGGTTTCACCTAAGCCGTCTCATCAATGATGCCACAGGGATTATTGTGCTGACGTGAGAATGTTCATGCAATATCTATAGTGTAGCGAAGCGGACCATATCAGCAGAATGTGTGTGTCAAAGTGGACTGTTATGGATTTTCCCGTCTATATCAGACGTCTCTGCGCTGCAACAGACATCACGTTCTGTCTGACACCTTACATGCGCATTAAATGAAGGTAATATCACATCTTGTGTGACCTCGAATATTTGAATCCCTCGAGAACAATTTAAAACTGCTCGATGACACGCGAAAATTATTATGTGTAATGAACGTCAAAGTGTAGATATTCACTGTCTGGTAAATACAGAACTGTAGTAACCTTTACCAGGTTTAATGGGTCATTTGGTGTCTGGTGATAAACAAGCCACAGAAGTTGATATCTCCTCTAAAAGTATATTTTTATAGTGATAGACATACTTTACCTATATGCTCATGAAAACTGCGATATATAGGAGCTCGTTAACAGTGGTAGTATTTACTTTAAACACATTTACCCGAATAACAGGAACACTTACCTACGCATTGTCACTTTATTCAAGGTCACTCTAACGCCGTCCCAACCCATCTAAGAACGGATATGTTAAACTAAAAATCACTTGAGAACAAGTTGATAAAATGTATGATATATGTCTGCATAAAATTGAAAGAGTGTAAATAAACAACTTCCAAATGACAAGAGACAATATACCTTCTGGTTTTTAAACAGCGTTGGTTCCGTTTCTGCTGCTTCTGAGACACCATTATAATCTATTCTATTGTCAGAAACATTTAAAGTACCAGTTGACAAGACGTCGTTCAAAGTATGAACATGGCGTTTATTCATATATACGATATATATGATATACTTTAATACGTAAAGAGTTGACAAAATGCAGGTCTTTGGTTGCATCTACCCTCCTTCACACAAATGAGTGCATACAAAATTCACATCATTCTGGTACATAAAAACCAGTTATATGATGATAACTTACCATTAAAGTTATGGTTGTTAGTTTTAACTCAAAGTATCCGATTAACATTGTTCGAATATTTTCGGCAAATCATGATATTTAAGTTTTCTACAGCACGTTAACATAATCTCTTATTGCCGTGTCCTCTTCCTGTATTATCTTGCTTTGTTTTTAATACGGAAAACAAACTCCATAGTTATTTCCTCAATAAAAGTACGTTGACACCAGATCGGCAGATGGTTATTTTATGCAGCTCAAACGTTTGTCTGTGAAAGATACAGCACTATGGATGAAAGTATTTGTTTGTTCCTTCTTCCTTTTTAATTGTGTATGTCAAATAGCTGGTGGCGGTGACGATAAGGGATAGTGAACGAATGTTTTTTAGTGTTTTTGTATATTATTAGCCAATTTTATAGCGAGTATATATATCTTCTGTTTGCTTTGGCGGATAAGGAAATTAGATAAAAAAAAATCAATGAAATGTTTTATTTGCCAGTATTACAAAACAGGAACCTTGATTTTTTCGGAGATGTAAAATAAATTGTTTTTTTTTTGTACTAAATTCACTAGTAAAACTTATATTTTGATAAAAGCATGCATATATATAATATAAATTATGAAATATATTTTATGCCACCTCTTAAATATCTAAGACATTATATATAGAGCAGGACGTATAGAATTCAAAATTGACAACAATAAAATAATTGAACAAAATATTAGTTATATATTTTCAGCTTTATCTTATACATGTTTCAACTGGACGACTTTTAGATGCATGTAAACTTATATTACTCAAGTTTTAATACAAACATTCATTGGCTTCATTAACACATTTTATATAATGTGAAATCTTTTAAATATTTGAACATAAATCGTGCAAACTAAAATAGAACTGTAAATTGAAGCAATGTTTTGCTTCTTTTTGTAAAGCATTGTCTCAATGCATACTACAAGTTCAACAATCGGTGGAATTCGCTCGGTATACATTGTACGAATGTTCCTTCGTTAGGGAAGACGAGCAACATCACAAAACATCCACGATACATATGAAACATTTGTATGAAAATGTTAATATGTGTAGTTTCATCAATATAATTACAAAATTATTTCAAACTGCCAAGTGCAAAATAATGGTAAAGGAGCTTGGAATAAGATTATTTACTGACTCAGAAAATAACAACAAACCTTCAACTACATCAGGCCACTAGAACACAAGAACACAGTCCTTGTATTTTCTCTGTATTAACCCCAAAACAGGACAAATGGACTCCTTCCATTACGTTTTCGACAAAATAACATCAACGGCCGCCATAGAATGTGTTCATAACTTTAATGAGCGTTATATTGTGACAAATGAGAAATTGCAGGACTACATTCTGGCAAAATGTCGGAAAGTCTGTGAAGGGAATATATTAAGATGTTCGTGTGTCTTACTCCATTACAGCATACATCCAAACTTAGGAATGACACTGCTTACACTCTTAAAAAATAAGTACTTGTTTTATTTATAAGAACTATATTTGGAACACTTATATTACCAATTATAGATGCTATTGGAAAATTTGTTGGCGTTTATTATCATACATTACTATATAACTTTTAAGATACAATATTATAAGGAATATTTGCATCAATGGCGTTTATATTAGTACTACAAGCGCACGATTTCCTTCATATTTATGTATAGAAAACTGTCTGTGAGTAGTCTGAACAACACAAATATCATCCATATCACAAAGTATAAAGCATGGTATTGGAACAAAAATGGAGAATGCAACTGTTCAAACCAATCAGATTATTTTTGTCTTGCAGTCGTTAATTTGATACTCTGTTTTAATAAAGGTGGCTTTGAAGTAAACAAACACACCGTGTATATAACAGTTCCTATTTAATTTATTGATTACTGGAATAACAGCCTATTTTCGCATACAATTCCGAACTAAATGAATTTAGAACATCATTTGTTGAACGCATAACTTAAGCTTTATAACTTTAAAAATGACAGCAATTCTTGAATGAGAAATTCAAAATCAATGAAATGTGAAAATTCAATGTTGAAATTGAAATTTTATTACTTGGAAACGATAATTATGTGCTTAATAAGCATACATGTTCAGACAAATAGTTGTTTTGAGATGCAGTTGATCCTCTGTCAATTCCGACGACCTTACGGACACAGTACTGCGCTTTAACACATGGCAACTTCTTTCTTTCAACATTCCCTACGTTATACGATTTATAGATTGTAAATAAATGATATCTTTATATTTCATTTTAAAATCACAGTGAGTTAACACCTAGTATGAAGTTTTTCACACACGGCATCTTGCAGTCCCAGGGCTGGTCGGAAGGAAGTGGTGGAATTTCTCCATGAGGCGCAAGAAGTACGCTCCATCCCTTAGACATGCGCTGTCGCCTTCACACGCCTCCGTCACCGTCACCTTGTAGCCATGGTCACAACCCTGTCGAGGTATCTCGAATACTGATCCCTGAACTTATAGAATATAAAAAAGGATGTAGGGTTTATTGCACTGTAGTTTCCTAACGCTGTAAAATATATATGCTATAAAACACTATTACTATTATAGCAATGGCCCCAATCCTGTCTTGGCAACTAAAGTTCCTGTTGTTTTACTTGAAACAGGAACCATATATGATATATGATTTGGTAGTGGAGTAAGGCATACTTGTAGCAAGACCAAGAGTTCGACCTTGTGAATATCTAAGGCGCATCGGAGAAGTGAATTACTGCAACATATCTCACACTGACAACGTCATCCTTTAACTAGATGATCAAACATTATCTTCTGTCACAAAATCTAGTGCCACAGTTGTGTATAAACAATGGCTTCCAGGTAAACAAAACAATTTCGAAGGACTTATACAATTTAGCACTGCTAGTGAACTGTCCATGTGTATTAAGAAATCTGACAAGTGAAACATACTGGATAACAAATGTTTAACTTGTTTAAATGATCGATGTTCAGGCATGACCTACTAGAATCATACAATGACAGGGGTTTAGTTATCTGGTAAACACACAACATACACATTTCCGTTTGACATGAGATTTCAATGTCTGGTCAAATATGCACTTAGAACCATCTCATGTAGCAGGTAAAATGCTATCGTATCATCTAGTGAGTTATTGAGTACATGCCATGTGAGATAACGCTTGGCGTAACATTAACCTTTGACGTAAAATGGATGACTGATGTGGCCATGACAAACATCCTTAAATCGGCCCAATAGTTAATTCTATAAAATTTAAGTAAGTTGTCCAAATGTTATCTTTTGGATGGTTTGCAGATTTAAATTATTTGATTGGTTAATTCTTAACTGCATAATAATTAAATAGATAATTATTGGCAAATGAACGCATTGGTTAACGAGACCATATCAAAGAATTAACTAAGTTGTCAACAGGACACGTGCGTAAATGTATCAATTAATTGACAGTTCATGAAGAACACTCGTTTGACTGGTATCCATATTAGGTTTATGGTCTTAAACCAGATTCTAATAGTAGAATTCCGAAAAGTTAAGTTGATCTTGTAATATGTGTGTAGTGTTCTTTGCGTAGCTCATGACATCCGAGACTGTTCTTCCTAAAACCAAGACTCCACATTAAACTCGCGCTTCCAAACTAATTGTCCGTGCCATTTTCAATCTCTTTCGTAACTGTAATAGAACGTACTTCTCTTCCTAGGGAAATGTCAACATGTAGGTGTCTGGTAAACAAGCCATACATAAAATATTCCGTTTGGCATTTAATGTCTGATTTTTCATGCATTTTAAAGACGACGAACGCTGAATGAGGCAGCCCGTTAACCGATCTTAATTTGTTTTTTTCCAGTGAAAGGAATTCTCGACGTGCTGTCATGAGCAATATCCCGAAAATATCCTCTTTTACAAAATGTTTGACATAACGATTGCCTTTGACGTCACATTGAGGAGTAAACGTTAGATAAATAATCCATTTATTTTTAACGTTTGGTATTTCGATCAGTGAAGTATTTTATGTATCATTTGATTAAACGAAATACTTTCAGGTCTTGAACCTCATTTGCAAGAGCAAAGTCCCTCCGCACAGTCATATGACAAGTAAATACTTCATTTCATGTATTAAACCTTGTTGTTGCTTTTCTGTGTTTTTTTCAACTCGAATTAGTAATTTGCTGCTATTGCATTTATATGTTGTAAGGAAGATAATAATTGAACACATTTAGCGCTACGGCGGACTAAGATTAACACAGACATTGTCATGTTGTGTTATTAACAAATTACACATGAACACTGTGTTCGAAATTTAACGTCTGATTTCTCCTTAACGATTTTGCATTTTGCTAAAAGCAGTTGCGCCATTTCAAGCAGAAAATAACGACCACTCTGCTTATTATCCCCCGCCTTGAAAAGGCGAGGGGATATAGTTATGGTAGGCGCGATTCCGTGTGTGTATGTGCGTGTGTGTGGGAGGGATGTATGTGTGTGTGTGTGTGTATGCGTGCGTGCGTGCGTCCGTCCGGCCCACATTCATTTCTTTGCATCTCCTCTTACCTTTCTCATGCGATTTCTACCAAACTCTCACAGATTGATGTTCATAAAGTGAAGCAGCGCTTATTGTCGGGCTTTTCCGATTCGACCTTTTTTGAAAGAGTTATTGCCCTTTGCTTATTTTACATTAAAAATTGGTTTCTTCGCAACTCCTCTTACGTTTTTCATGCGATTTCTTCCAAACTTTCACAGATTGATTATCGTAAAGTGAAGCAGCGCATATTGTCGGGCTTTCCCGATTTGACCATTTTTGAAAGAGTTATTGCCCTTTGTTTATTTTACATTTAAAATTGGTTTCTTCGCAACTCCACTTTCGTTTATGACAATAAAGTGATGCAGCGCATATTGTCAGGCTTTTGCAATTTGACCTTATTTGAAAGAGTTATTGCCCTTTCTTAATTTTACGCATTTCTTGTATTCCTGAGAAACTACACTTACCATTGATTGGCTTTCGTTACAAAAAATGCCCCATGAGGCGGAGGATATAGCTGTCTGTGACCGCTCTTGTTCCAGATAAAGCAGCTTCCGATCAGCTGATATACCGACACTATGGTATATCGAAGGGCTTTACATTCACATCGCGGATTAAGTCCGGCAAAACAAAATCTGATTAGCATGCCAGATCTAGACTAAGCACTGATATTACGTGAATATAATTAATTAATGATGCTTACCAATCTGTGAATAGGCACCTAACAAACGTCTTTGTGTATATTTATATTATATACATATCTGTGTTTGTGCTTGTGTATCTAATATACGTATCTGTGTATATGTATCATAAATACATATTTGTGAATTTTTATCAAACATCCGCATCTCTGTAAATTTATATTATATAAAAGTTTGTGTTTGTGTGTCTAACATAAGTTTCTGTGTATATGCATCTGAAATACGTGTTCGTGAATGCGTATGTAATATACGTATCTGTGTATGCCTATTTAACATCCGAACCTGTGTATTTGCAATTAATCTATATATCTGTGTATATCTATTTAATGTGTCTGTGTATTTTTAATAATCAACGCTCATGTGATCAAAGCTACTGACCAGTCTTTTCTAATCTGCTTTTTTAAATAGAAACATTAATTTGAACAATAAGTTTTCCTGAAACTTATTAATTCAATGAATACTTTATAATTGGTGGCAGTTCATATCAAATTGCCTAGTTTATTTTTACAACACATTCTCTGTCTAAGTTGTCTTTTTCGGACTGAAACTATATTTACATGTAAATATAAGAACACTACATTCTTTGAAGACATTCACAGAACTATAACGAAGAAAAATAAACAATTATGACAAATGACCTTAATAAACTTTTTTTTTCAACTTTTCTGTTCACCGTAACTATGCTAAGTTATTTAAACTTTTGGCTGGAAGCCTTATATTACAATAAAATATATTTTATGATATGTTATTCTCTTGATAATAACACCTTTTTGTAAGGGTTATTTTTGAAACGTGAATCGGGTTTAACTTGAAATCGAAAGACTTTAAGTTATTGTTTCTTTCTAGTATCTACGAAAACCTGTCACAATTGCATATACTGTTAATGCATTCATCCAAAACATAGAGGGTTTTAACTTAAGTTTAATGACGTTTATCAGAGTTTTAGTATAAATAAAAAGCGGTCATTGGAGCGTTATGTAAGCTGTTTTGATACCAAAGATCGCGTTTATAAGCATATTAGTTGCTTCTAGACTGTTAGTAATACTAAGGAATAACATATTACATTAAATGATTGGAATTGATGTTGATTTGGATTTTAAGAAAGGAAGGTTTTGTGAAAAATCATAATAAGATACATTGTTCAGTGTTCATATAAGAGTAACGTCATCAAGGTAACTACTAGTATACAAGTTTCTGTTAGCAAATAAACCTAGAATGTTAAGGTTTTGAAGTAATGTATGAGCATGGCTTTCTCTCCGCCAAAATTCATCATCGACCGTACACATCATAGAAACGGCACCATCAATACGCGAATAATTTTGCGTATCACTTGAAACTATCAACTAAAGAATCCGACCCATGCCCCATACAGAGCATACATAAAGGTAAATTTTTTATTGGTTTCCTTTCAACTGAGGATGTCGCGTCTCGTTTGTGTCTGGTTTAGCCATCGGTGACAGTCGGCGAAGGCACACATTAATGGTACAATCAACAAAATGGCACACTTACACATGTATAGCACAGCTGGTACCTCCCACACAGATTTCTAGGGTCGTCATCAATCGGAATTCCTTCAGCGTCTGCAAAGGCAAAGTTCTTTGACAGTTCTAAGACAGTCTAAGTCTAAGACAAACGTCTGCTGGAGACAAAATATGTAAAAAACTATGAAGGCGAAAATCTTCAATAATGCTACTGGTTTTAAGAATCATTTAAGGATTAAAATTCGACTTTTTGCATTTTATTGGGGTATGGTATGCAATGGGCTGTTCAAAATGGGTGGAGTCCAATCCGTCGCTGACGTCGTCTGTAAAAAGTAAAGTCCTATTTTTTTTATCCATATAGTTATATGCAGAGCAGGTTTATCGAGCAAAAGAGCTATGGGTGTTTGGTAGTACACGTGATATGTTTGAATTACCTGATCAGCGTACCATAAAAAGGGCAAGTCAAGAAAATATTCAATTAAACTTAGTGTTGAAATAAACTATAATTGTGTTGTTGTTGTTTTTTTTTTTGTTGTTTTTTCGTTTTTATGTTTGTTTGTTGTTGTGTTTTGGGGTTCGGGGTGAAGGGTGGTGGTTCAATACATTTTTAAGTCCCTGATATGACTTACAGAAAACAATAATTGCATTTACCCTTGAGAACTATAAATTGGTTCAAAACGAGAGGAAAGTTGCCTGCAATATTAAAAAATAAAGTCAATCAAAAGGTGCACGTAACATAATAAAGCAATAAAGTCAATGTCTCCAAGCATTGTCATGTTATTCAAACAAAACCCCAAAACAGTGACAGTCAAAGAAATAAATGGATATGTAAAAACTTGTCAATAGAAAAATGTTTTACGGAGCTTTTGATAAGAAACGCTCCGAGACATCTTTATCAACTATGTGTATATTCTGCACGTCATGTGGTCTGAATGTGGTCTTGAATCGTTGGGGAAACCGGTGTACTAGGAGAAAACGACTAATCTGGCTTGGTATTTGCTAAACTTACTAACTAATAAAAGGTGGTCTGGAATTGTAAGGGGAAACCGGCGTACGAATGAGGACATCACTTTTCAGGCTTGGTATTTGCCAACTAAATTAATATCGATGTTGTTTATTGAGCTTTTGATTGTTTACATAAAAGTCGTTTGAATGTGGTATTGAATTGTAGGGGAAGCCGGCGTACCACTAGAACTCCACTTTTCTGGTTTGGTATTTGCTACCTAATCAAATATCGTTTTTGATTATTGAGCCTTTGATTGCTTTAGATAAAATGATAAATGTGTCCGACGAGATCTATCAAGCACACTTTATATATTATTTATTTGTATTTTGTTTCATTTAAACTCACGCGATAATGTAAATAACTTTATTTTATATAATATTCAAAACAATGGTAATGTTGTACATGAATATAATACTACGTTTCATATCGAAGAATGCACAACGTAACGAACAGATCAGCACCGCAAACTGAATATAATTTATAATTGAATAAAAAATGAAAAAGAAGGATTGATCAGTAGTTCTTATCTTTGTCGGACTTTGTCTGAACCTGATTAGAAGATATCTCTTTCGGTCTGGTAAAACATTCTTACAAAAAATAGAAGGAATTATTATGTGTCGGATCAGTTTACATGAGAAAAGGTCATACATGAAAATTGAAACTTACCATCGGTCAGATTTTGAATCTGTGTTTCCGAAGCTGTTGCCTTGGAAATGTCATCGTATTCCTTGTCAACAAAAACATCACTGTCCTGTATTTGATCAAGCGTGGCAAATTTGAGCGCGCTAGCCAAATAGTGGTTCTAGTCTAATTCAACTCAAGCATTTGAAGGATTTCTAGTTTTGATGCCTTTTCTTTTAATTCAGCAATGTCTTCCGGTAAATTAATAATGTATCTTGGTTGAACAGTTGAGAGACCATCAGAGGCTCCATTTGATTTACTATATTGAGCGTTGTCATCGGTTATTGTATTAACCGGTGCTGTAGATTCAAGAACAACTTCGTCATTTTCAGCTTCTGTACTATCCTGGATGTCTTCTGTTATTTCTTCTGAATCTACAGCGGTGTTTGTATCTTTGAATACTTCACCAAGGTCATCAGCTAATTCTGTCTTTGACTTACTGTCGCTTTCTCCTGCGGTGTTAGTATTTTGTTGCATTTCTTCCGCCGCGCTAAGCAATTTCTTAAATGCATTAACTCTGTTGTCTTTGTCAAAGTTAGCATTGTCTTGTTTATTGTAACTGTAGTCATGGTGCTCTTTGACGACTTTACTTTGTTTGGGTTCCTGACGTTTTACTAGAGCTAGCTTTTTCATTGGTTGACTAGCTTCTCCAAAGATTGTTCGAAGTTCCTCCATTGTCGGCACAACTCTATGAGAATTATGTGTAGTCCTTTTTGTGGTCCATAACTGCGCCCATTCAGTCCAGCATATTCCATAGAACCAATTTGTCTTAAAGATAATCAGGAATGAAAGCAATTTCTCTATTTGGAATGTAAGAACCGGTTTGTAAATATCCAATGCCGTCTTCCTTGGGTTAAAGTAAAGTTCATCACCCTCTAGAACACGTTTTCTCGTCAGAGTTCTATAATTGTAATTTCTTCGCGTGTCAATATCACTAAAAGCGTTCGTCAGACCGTACGGGTCGTCATAACCGGCTACGCCCGCGCGTCTCACTCGGAAACCCTCGGAAATGTAGCAATATACCAGCAGAAGGACTGTGCATATCACGTGGTATATCGCCTCCATTTGACAATGACTGAAAGTAAAAACGATTTAACTTTAAAAATCAGATAATGATGATAAAATACTTTTTATATCTTCTTGTTTTATCTTGTGTGTTTATATGTAGAGATCTGTAACAAAAAATGGTAACACTCCTTTAGCAAATCCACTTATCTATTCCATTCTGGTGAAAGTGTACGCATATATTAATATATAAACAAAGTCATTGTAGTTTGTAATCGATTGCAATGTGCCATTTTCAATTAAAAAAATTATGTCGATGGTAACGTGAGTTTTATCTCATGAAATTGCGTCTTTACCACTTATTCTACGAGTGTTGCCGAAAAACATCGTAAAGCCTATCACTTTGATGTATTTTGACAAGAAAAAGAGCCTGAACTAAATTAATGATAAGGTTTGGGAAAACCGTTATCATAACATTGTTTATGAAGTGCTAAATGGAATAGTAAAATGCAATCACATTTCCAATTATGTGGTACTTTTGAACTGATTTTTTGTATATAAGGGATACAATCAGCTGAATTGAATGTACTTAAATGACAATCGTGTGCACACCTGCTAAAAAGACCATTGCTTTCTACAAACATAAGTATTTATGAAATGGAGCATAGGGTAAGGTATTGCTTGAACTCGTTAACTCTCTCTTGAAGGCAACTGGACCTTGTGTTTTATTTCCTATGTGCTTATGCTAAAGCATTAAAAGGTTATCCTATTACCATTTGATTGCCATATTACCAATACGAATATAAAATAAGTAGGCTTGTTACACTTTCAGAGAATGGGTGATTTATTATCATAGGAATCTAGCTCTTATGGATTTCATAATTGCATAAAAAAGCCAAATGAGCACGGTTCGACACATACTTTATTAGGTAGGGGAACTTCAGTTCTATGAATTTATCAGAAACTTCATTTTTCCATTGATAATTCATAAAAAAAAACTACTCATATCCATGTCAATAAATTGCTTTAACATCATTTCGTCGTGTCTAGGCACAAACATATATGAAACAAAATTCTTCTCACGCTCATTGTATATACAAAGTATAAAAATAGCCCTGCGTCTGATTGAGATTGTCCATGCAATGATATATGCCCCACTATTGATGCCCCCGACCGCGCCATTAGCGGTATACTTTTGTTGTGGTATTTTCGAGAATAATTTAGTCAATATAGACGTGCCAAATTAACGACCTTAACAACATTGTCATTTTCGGTTACCAAACATTCTTGTAGCCACTATTAAATATCGACGAGTTATATTATTTCCATACGCGTATCCGGTTTTAATTAGACATCTCTCTCTCTCTCTCTCAAAATAGATACCACTAAGATAAAGAAAATAATCTCGATTACATCTCTTGGTACTAGTAGTGGTATCTGTTGGCCATCAATATCCCCCTCAACAAGGCTTGATATATCCGTAAACTAAGGTATGTTACCTTTAATTTTGTTTTCTACTTTGAAGGAAAAGCTTTTAAGTGTGCAGTTTATATCTTCGTTGTATAGCGCTCATTCCAAACGTAAACTTCCTTATTTCTTGACGAAATAGACCATATGCTTTAAATGCGTCAATGTTTTGACTTTCCATTTCAAATACAATATACATAACTGAGAACATTCGCATAGACTCACAGATACATGCTGATTATTCTCTGGCGATAGTATGGTCGTGGTCATCTCGATTGCAGTCAGTTACAATTCGATCTTTTTAAATATTGTCTATAGCTAGTTAGTAATGTAGGTTTTATTTGATTTTCACAGTATTTTACTGTTGACTATTGTGAAGTGCTTGTTACTTAGTAGTATATCTCTAGCTTTGGCGGCAGTATCGGCAGGGGAATTGTGAAAAAGTTAAATATTATAAATATATAATGCTTTTGCATTAAAGGGCCTGCACTCCGTATGATGAAAAAGCGAAAAAAACGAAATTGTCGAAAACTGAAATAAACTTGGTATCGATGTGTACAATGCATTGAAACTTCCTAACTGAAGTACCACATAGTTAACAATTAATTTATTTTTCGCAGTGTTTTCGTATTTTTCCATTAAAAAAGATTACTAGGTAAGTCTACCTGTTAGAATTCATTCCTTATGCGTGATTGGCTAGTCGATGTTATCACGGGATATTACCAAGTTAGGTATATAGCTTAATTATTCCATCTATTTAGTTTAATCCTTCGTAACACAGTGGATACAACGCTGGAATGCAACTTTGGCGACACCGGTCCGAACCTGGTCTCCGACACATTTTTTTTTAATATTTGTATTTTTATTTACAATTATGATATCAAAGAGTAAAACATTATCTTAAATAATTGTCCTGAGATTCGAAACAGAAAAAGAGTGTTTTTTGTGCCAATCTGGTGTATAGTACCTTTAATTATTTACACATATTTATTTATATAATAAACTTATACAATAAACGTGACCATCGCTGTTGTATTCCGAAAATGTTGCGTTCATTGGAGAGTGCATGCATTCACATGTAACAGAATGAATCACATCTGCAACCTAGACAAATGGAGTATAGATATCTAACACTTAATCGGATATAAGATTATTTTTACCATGTACATACGTGTTGCCTGTTTGGAAAACGATATACGACCTTCTAGTCAATAACGTTTTATGTTCATGTAAAAAAAGGTTATGATTTTTTTTTCATCTCTTGAGCCTATAGATACATCAGAATCAATCATAGACATTTTGTTTGCCATTTTCACATTCAGCAGAAAATTACATTAATGATAATTGGGAGATTAGTCGGTTCATGATTAGAGAAATCGGTCTCAAGCGAGAAAAATAGAAAACGATGCCCAACTTGTTAGTGGATATGAGCACTATATTTAAAAAAGCAACTTTCTATCGGATCAAAGTGTCTTCTGGTTGGTAAATGTGATTATCAAAACAATGATACTGTAAATGAGTTTTAACTTGATTTCGAGATCATGATTTCTTTTAATTTAAACTATATTTGGTAACTTCTGGATGGCAATAAACGAAATCATCTCTTAACTGTAGCATTCGGAGAACAGATTTATAACTATAGAAATACTTTGTATAGATAGACTTATATAATGCATGACGTAGATGGTTGCCATATATTTTATAATACATCTCCATGATAAGTACTAGCGTTATCGCATTGATGTCTTATTTATTACTATCTCTGACATCATACTTATTTATTTTCAATTAGCTAATTTCCATGGCTAAACTATACTGAAATTCCAATATTTGCTATTGTTATTATAGTGCACATCATATACTCATGATATCTCAATGTTTAATATTCATATATGTCTGTTTTGTATTAGTATGCATTCTCTGAATTATTGTAACTTTTTTCTAATTGGTGACCTATAGGCCCATTGGGCCAGGTGTTATCTGTTTGATACTTAACTAATGAATTTGTATTATGTTTATACACATGTCACGGTAATAAACAATTTACTTACTTACTTACTTACTTACTTACTTATAACAAGCTTACTTTTGGTAGGTTTTATATTAAAAATAAGTATTTCATTACAGGAAATTGAATAAAGAAATGTAAATATACGTAAATATTTTGTCGAAAATACCCGAATGCCAATCTTGTTATGCGAGTGTTGATGTTGATACTAAATTTTAAGCTGAAAAACAATTAATGAAATGCTTTAAAAGCTGAATTCTTTTCGTAGAACTGTTTTGATTTCCTGTTTGATTAGCCGGTTAAAAAATGTTAATTAAAAATCGAACACTTTTTGTTAAATAACTGAGAATTCATTGCATCGAAATATTTCCTCGAATCTTTATAAAATAAAAGAATACATCCAAACCCTCCTGCCAACACTTTAAACGAAACAAATTTTGGTTCTGAGGGAGGGGCGTAGGTCAAAAGGTAACATCCTTTAGTTACGCCTCCTATAATGACAAATCCTGGATCCGCACCTGTAACCCGATATGTAATTTAGCCACGTATGGCTACAAAGAGTCACATAATATACCATTAACAAAATCTTTAAAAAAAAAGTTGAAAAGCAGAGAACAGTCTGAGACTAGAAACAAGAAACATTCAGTTTGTCAATTTGAAATCTAGCTTCAATTGTCCAGGTAAGTGTTTGTTTGCATATGGCATGGCGGTATCGACAAGTCCATAATATTTAGTTACGGTTAATATAATGCCTTTCCCTCCAACAGAACAATAAACTATCCATTATCCGCGATCTGAACAGCGGAAATGCGACCTTCTGTAAGCCGTTGTTATTTATCATTGTAATTTATGACTACGAAAGCCAATTATGGTGTACTTTTACCTTATGCAGAAACAGTAGGTGTGACATTCATTATATTTTAGGTAAAGTGCGCACTCGAGCACCCGGCTCGTGCCATCTCTAATATCGTCAAAATTTACTTTTTATGTGAATATCGGAGACAAAGTAATATATTAAGCTCCAAAAGACACATTTTGGAATAGAGCGTGTTCAAATGTTCTCGGGTAAGTACCCCCCCCCCCCCCCAGCAAACATTTTAAATCATTTTACTTTCGGTTCTGAGGCAGGTGCGAATGTCAAAAGGTTGTGTAAAAAGTAACGCCACCTCTAACGTCAATTCCTGGATCCGCCCCAGGTGTGATGTTTGCTATTAAACGTGTTTATTCTGCTTGCCGGATAAAAATATATCTGTAGCTACAGATGATGTATATGGTATACGGTATGAAAATTTAAAACCAAATTATTGATGATTGAAAAATGAATATTTTAAGCATTTGAAGAATTAAGCATACAGAGAACTGATTGCAAAAGTTAACAACGTTGTTTTATTTAGCTGGAACCTTCAGATGACATTTTAAAGTTCAAAGTGGAAATCTTTCTATTTTTTTTGAATAGTTTATAAAGGTCTGCCCGTGTTATTTGCTTTACTTTGACTTGAACCCCGTCGTGTCTCACCTTGGCCTAACTAGTATTGAAAGTTAAGTGTCATGAGTTGGTTTAAACATGTAAGTTAGTAAATTCGACATAAATATCAAACGCTAAAACATTGTATGTCATACTTTTATACATGTTTACATAAGATATTGTATCGGATTTAAACGAAAGCAGAGCTTATAAAGTTTCTCTCCGGTATTTTTTGTTTTAGTTTAAATATGTCATTCAACATAAACATATGTCATATGTTGATACAGACATATCTAGATGTATGCAGAGTTGAACAAATTCAGTGAAATACAAGGATGTCCTGGGACCCCTTGATCGAAGGTCACCGTGGTAAAGCAATACCCAATACCCCCGAGCCCACCATGCAAATATTTTAAACCATATTATTTCGAATCTGAGGGAGGAGCGAATTTAAAAAGGTTATGCTCTCTCAAGATAAGGTATAATTATGGATCGCCTCTGCGTCAATCAATAGCACGCAACAATTCAAGAACTAAGGAATTTAATGTTCAGCCGTACGTGTATGGGAATATGTTTCTCATATTTATTTAAAAATGTTAATTTATCATGATAAAGCTGCACTATGTTCATTAGGCTTTGCATGCAAACTTTGTATTGCTATAAAAATGCAAGCTTGATAATGAGCCTGATCAAAGCGCATGAGTTGGCCACATACACCAACCTGATTATTATCATTAAACCTGCACATCCCAACATTAGACTTTGTATTGCTTGATGCTAATGGTGTGCATGATTTTTTCTCACGAAACAAATGAGATCTGGTAAAAGGTTCTGTTTCCTGCAGGCACGAAACGCATTCAACTATCTATTATTACTCAGCTGAGGTACTGAAATCCGACCTTCCCTTCCAATTATAAAATTGCGGTTGATTACAAACAAATAATAATACTAGCAGCATTGTATTCTTATTTAAACATATTATCCATGCTAAAAAAAATAATGGTTAATCAATTTAAATTAAGCATAGAAATAAGCTCGATGTTATATCTAAAATGCACTAAACATCTTTGCATCCTAATGGTGGTTGCCTTTACCTCCTGTCATAAATATATTAGTAGGCTAATTGAATGTCCTAATACAATGTCTCATATTTCAATTCAAATAATTTGAAACCTTAATTGCTGTTGAGGCTTTTGACATGATAACCGTTACATTTTAAAAAACCTGTATCATACAGGGTTTTTTATTGATTGTTTTAGCCCACTCTTTTTACCATATCAAATATCAGCAGGCAAAGGGCTGGGGCAAAACTTCAACGACGTCTTTCCAAAATGACGTCACCTTCAAAACATTTTGGCGCTTTGTGCATAGCTTTTCGTGCTCACTCGATTAAATATAGTATTAACTTGCACTGATACACACAATCATCTTCTATGTTTTTCAATAAAGTTACGATTATGTAATGTTGCATGTGTGTTTAGGGCAATCTGTCAAGGTTAAACATCATTGTTTAATGTATTGTCCGGTATAATATTTGCATTAACGTTACCTCAACATGAAACCCTATCAAATGATACCAAACTAATATAGATTCACAAGGCTTCCGAAATAAAGCTAATTGCGTAGCAGTTATTTGCCAATGTGTAAATCAAACTACATATTGAAATTGGTAATTTCCGGGGATTCTGTTCTTGAAAGAAGTTAACTTAAGTGTTTTGACTTGTGTTGAAGAGTCGAGTATCTATGATTACAAAGTTATACCCTTAAAACACGCATTAAAATTTAAATCTAAATTAAATCCTGTATTGTTTCTTTGTATAGCAAATTTTTGACAACCAATACTAAGCTTATTATCTTTAAATCTTTTATCAGATCCAATTTCAACTACTGTCCTGTCGTTTGGCATTTTTGTAGCAAGACCAACACAGAAAAATTGGAAAGATTCAATACAGAGCTTTAAAAATTGTATTTAATGATTACACCTCAACTTACGAAAATCTTCTTCATAGAGTTCAATTGCCAACATTACATTTGAGTTGGGTAAGATAATTGCTATTGAAACCTACAAATGTCTGTATGGTATCTCACCAGAATATGTTCAAAACCTTGTAACTTTTAAGACATGTAATTTTAATCTGAGATACGAAAACTGTGTAGACGTTCCATCAGTAAGAACAACTAAATATGGAGAAAAAACTCTTTCCGCTTTGAGGCCAGTCAGGTATGAAACAGCCTCCCAAAGGAAATAAGGGGCTCCCAAAACTACCTGAAATTTAGAAGGCTGATCCGCACCTGGACAGGTCCCTCTTGTAAATGTTCAATGTGTAAATAATACCTTTTTGCTTACACCCACTGGACAAGACATGGGATTCAAATACCAGAAAAGAATTCAGCGGACTTATTTGACTAAAATTAACAACTTATTAAATTACATGGGCTAATATCTCATTATGATTGTTCAAATTTATATAACATCCGTCGAACACATACAACTACTTGTGTTTTTCTTTCGGCAAGTAGTTTGTTTAGGTGTTACGACTTTACTTTTTCGATTTTTTCAATTAACATTCTTTTACAGTGATAGGTGTAATATCAAAATAACATGATGCATATCATACCTCCTCTAAGCAATACTTGCAAAGTATTTTTCCTATCATGCTAGATTAATTATAAGGTTTTTTTTGTTCTTTTACAAACTACACATCGATGTACAAAGCTGCTATTCCCTTGTATATTTTGCTAATTACAATTTTGCTTCTTCAATGTATATGATTACCCTTTAAGTTATACTTTTGAAACAACTAACCATTTTACAGTGGTATATCAAATAGTGGAAACGTGCGCGTGTGGACTGGTCGTACAGCCGGGAAAACTCGCTGATGTTATCTCTCTTCTCGATGCTTCCATCCAATTTTCCTATTTGTATGTGTATGTATGCTCCAATATGTGTTCATTTTAACATATATACGTTTATTTCCAGGTCACAAACTCATTGTTATTGTTATTTGATATGTTATGTATGTTTGTTATTCATGTCGGAAAATAGCTCATTGATCTAATGTTTCTTGTTAACACATACCCGACTTTAAATAAAGATTCTTGTATCTTGTATCTTGTAGAAAGATACCATTTATTTCACAAAACAATGTTGGAATAAGAATTCATAACTGTAACAGTATTCTTACTGGCAATTGAAAATCATAAACTACAGTTTACGCCCAAGAGAAACGCAATTGGTTTATTGTATCAGGTATGTTTTATAATGAATAAACAACTATTAATAAGGCTTCCTAGAGCTAAGGTAGTTTTCTTTGTTTCTCGTAAAACTTGCATGCTATAATGCTCTCGGAGTTGTTAGTTCTAAGAACGTGAACGCCAGCAATGTTTCTATGAATGATGTATCCCGTTTTAAGATATACCTATTATATGTCATATGTCCGAATTAGCGTTCAAAAATTTGTTCTCTAATACAAATAGACTGAATGATAATGAAAGTAAATACCTTACACATCACATACTGCTTTGGATATACATGGTGCATACATGGATTAAGTATTAGGATACTGGTCTTGTATCTGTGGTTTCCATTGTTGTTTGTTTACCAATGCTCCAGACCGAAGACCTCAAGAAGTAACTACAAAGTGTACGATGTCCACAGCAATATTTAATGTCCACCAAAAGACTGGATATTGTTTACTTAAATATATAAACATTCAGAAAAAGATATTCTGCAGGGGCGCCAATTACAATCCGAATATGTACATAGCTGTCTATAATTTAGTTTATTGCACGCTGGAATATGTACAGAGTACATTATTCGATAAATATATATATAAAAGACTTTTTCAGCAATAAAAAATGGCTCTTCCTGTGCTGCTTTTGGAATGAGTCTTCTGGACCAGGTATAGTGTACCGTTCAAATTTAATTCCAATCTATATTCTATCCAATGTATGGTCAAAACATATAATATATACGTACGCCTGACCAGCATGCGTCTGCGTATCCATGAACGTGTTGAAACTCAAAGTGAACTCACTGTTTCGCTGACCGATTCATTGCGGTAACCTTGACATCTATTAATAAAGACTGTTAATGCATAATTAAGGTATCTATTTGTGCTGTATTGCTGTATTATGACGATGTGTGTTCTTCCATCAGAATCTGTTGCACATTCTACCTTGTGACCATAAGTAGTGTTAATGTTAAATGTTCGGCTACTGAGCTTGTCCCTGTAATTTCATTGTATTATCAATACAGTAATACACACCATTCTGTGTTGTTTTTATTGTTACTCTCTGGCAGATTTTGTATCATTTCCTGAATGTAATTCATTTGAGACAAGGGAAAGAAAGTCCATTACATTAATGAAGACAAAATTGCAGAAAGACAAGACGGATGAATTATACATTATTCCTATTACCATGTCCAACTGAAGAAATGAAGAGAGTGTCAGAAATGTTAATAATGGATCCACACTTACAATGGCATAAACAGTCGAGAGTAAAATTACGTTGCTTTGACATATACAACCACATGAACCTCTGACTTTACCAGCTGTACCCACAAAATTTAAAACATGTCCGGTTTTAGGGTGTGAAAACAATATCAGACTCGATTCCTGGTTGAACTAAAACCTAACGAATCTTCAAAAATCTTTTTTAAACTGTACATTTCGTTTAATCACGTGTTGCTGTGTAACAAAGGCCAAGTTATTATTTCTAAGTTTATTTACAGTATCTAATTACGGCATTTTATCACGCATAAATCTTTCATTGCGCACCATTTGGCAAGATTTGTTGCATTTTGAAATTATGGCCGAATGAATGTCATTCGCTTCATTATGCCTCCAATCGATGGAACCAAATCATTTCTTAATATTTGTTTGAACTGCAAATGAGAACAAACACACAGGTTTTTGTCGTTCTGTTGACCATGCACTTAAGTGCCCAAGAGGTTGGATAATCGCAATAACAATGAAATTTCCTATCCACAAAATGGGGCATATTTGTGATTACCTGAAATTGTGATTAATCATACGAGGATTAGCATGATTAAGCACAATAACATTGGCATTAAATAAACGGAATATCTGTAAATACAGGAACAAGCCAAGTAGTTTTTTTAACCAATATCCATGAAACTACAGGGACAAGCTAAGTAGCTTTGTTTAACCAATATCCATGAAACTACAGGGACAAGCTAAGTAGCTTTGTTTAACCAATATCATCAAAACTACAGGGACAAGCACAAATGTTCTTTATTTGGAACGCATAAACCGGCTTGTAAATATTCATTTCCATCTTTGTTCGGATTAAAAAGAGATTATTAATATAATAATAGTAATATATGTCACGGACGCTTGTCTCAACCAGAAACCTTCAAAAACTTTGGACAATACCAGCAGAAGGACTGCGCATACAAAATAGTTATCGCTTTAATTTGTGTCATATGACTAATAAAATACTAAGCATGCAATACCTACATTGTATAAGAAATAAGATAATGATAATGACGCTTTTGATGTTTAAAACAATATATGAGTGTACGAATATATAAAAAGGTCTGTAACATATGGTGGAAAAACTCATTGCAAAAACTTTTGTTTCTTCCAGTCTGATTTGTTTTGTTCTACTAAAAGTGTGCTTTTATTATTTATATTGTTTTAATTCATTGTAGTTTGTAACATCATGCATTATGCCATTTTCAAATATAAAAAAACGTTTATATCGAACGTAACGTGCATTCCATCTGTAAGATGTTCAACATATCGCGTCTACACAAATTTTTAACTCCGACTGCATCTATAATGCTACATTATTTATGAGGTGCATAATGGTATAGGAAAAGGTAATTACATTTCCAATCATGTGGTATCTTTGAACTGCGTTTCCAATTGATCAGAAATGCAATTAGCTGAATTGAATGTACTGAAATAACAATCAGTAACCATAATCTGCATGGCAGTCTAACAATACATATATTAAATTAGAAACCTTGTTAATACACACTACAATGGCAAAGGCTTCTAGCTCTACATGTTTTCATAGTTGCATTGAGACAGTCAAATGAGCTTGTTCGCAGTATAATTTACTATATATGAGAATTCATTTCGTGGCATACGAGATTTTATCAATCATTCCATTTTCCAACTTCATAAAAAGTTTCTCAGTAACAATGTAATCTTTATAATATCAGAATTTGCTTATTTATGATTTCGATTAGTAATATCTAGGCCAATTAGTATTGAAAGGGAATCCTTTGTAAGCACACTGAACTATATTAAAAGTATGAAATTAGTTCTGGGTCTGACTTAGACTGTCCATTGACAGCAATGGTAAGTGCCCCATAAATAACACCATCGACTTGAATAATTACCTCGACAAAGGCAATATAGAACCGCCAGGATTGCAACCTGACCCCCGTGCATTGATATTTGCGGTCACCAAGATGTTAAAAGTATTAAATGTCGGGTCAACTAATTAGCAATGACGACTTCTCATATTTCTTTACAAGACTGACAATTTGTTTTAATGCTTCAAAGTTTGATAGTTTTTTTTCAAATATCATTTCCACCAATTGGAAACATTTGCAACGAAAAAACATACGCTGATCATTGTTCTACGATGCTATGGTCATTGTCAGCTTTATATTTAAGTTATTAATAAGGCTTATCTAGTTTTCAGTTCGTCTGTTTTTCAAAGAAAATAAACGAGAGATTGTCTTAGCCTTGTGATCGATGTCGTCGTCTGCGTTGTTGTGCCACTCGTTTACCTAAGCCATTACTAAAAAACATTCAAAATATTCAATTGAACCATGGTAAATATATATTACTCACATCCTGACCTGTATGCACGAAAATATAATACGGTGATTACGGAGAAGAAATCAGTTTCAGTAGGCTCTCCGTGCACTCCGTTCATTTTCGTGACGAGTTCGGCGATGGTTGATTCTATTCAGTTATTCCGTATCTGTACGGACTGGGACCATAACAAATTCACTTTAAGGCTTTTGTGGAAAGGCATAACCCAGACGTAATGTCAACGACAACGACTTTTTGCATGACGTCAAAATATGCAATTTTATGACGTCATTTTCTAATTGCACTCTAACCGAGCAGTGTTTTACGCTGCAGCCTAACGGTTTCTCCTAAGCCGATTCATCAATAATGCCACAGGGATGATTATGCTGACGTGGGAATGTTCATGCATTATCAAGAATAGCGAAGCGGACCATATCAGCAGAATGTGTGAGACAAAGTGGACTGTTATGAATTTTCCGTCCCTATCAGACGTCTCTGCGCTAAAACAGATATCACGTTCTGTCTGACACTTTACATGCGCATTAAATAAAGGTAAAATAACTTCTTGTGTGACCTCGAACATTTGAATCCCTCGAGATCATTTTAAAACTGCTCGATGACACGCGAAAATGATTATGCTTGATGAATGTCAACGTGTAGATATTCACTGT
This sequence comes from Mya arenaria, assembly GCF_026914265.1. Taxonomy (NCBI): domain Eukaryota; kingdom Metazoa; phylum Mollusca; class Bivalvia; order Myida; family Myidae; genus Mya; species Mya arenaria. The sequence continues at coordinate 48,708,344 of NC_069136.1, read as the reverse complement.
CTGGTAAATACAGAACTGTAATATCCTTTACACGTATTAATGGGTCATTTGGTGTCTGGTGATACACAAGTCATAGAGGTTTATATCTCCTTTAAGAGTTTATTTCTATAGTGATACCCATACTTTACCTTGTAAATATGCTAATGAAAACTGCGATAAACAGGAGCTCGTTAACAGTGTTAGTATTTACTTTAAACACATGTACGCGTATATCAGGAACATTTACGTACGCATTGTCACGTATTTCAAAGGAAACTTCATCGCCGTGACAACCCATGAAAGAACGAATTTGTAAAACTAAACATTTAATAAAACACTTACGTTGATTAAATTATTGATATGTGTCTGCATGAATTCGAAAAAGAGCGCATAAACAACTTTGGTATATGCAGGTTTTTGGTTGCATCTACCCTCCTTCACACAAATGAGTGCATACAATAATCACATCATTCATGTACATAAAAACTAGTTATATGAGGATAAACACCAACCAACTTACCATTAAATGGTAGTTTTAACTCAAAGTATCCGATTAAATATTGTTCGAATATTTTTGGTCAAATCATGATATTTAAGCTTTCTACAGCCCGTAAACATTCTCTCTTATTACCCTGTTCCTCTTTCTGGATCATTTTGCTTTGTTTTAAATACGGAAAACAAACTCCATAGTTGTTTCCTCAATAAAAGTAGGTCGCCACCAGATCGGCAGTTGGTTAATTAATGCAGCACAAACGTTTGTCTGTGAAAGATACAGCACTATGGATGGAAGTATTAGTTTGTTCTTTCTTCCTTTTTAATTTTGTTGACATTCATTTGTCAAATAGTTTGTGGCGGTGCCAATAAGGGATAGTTATCATATATTTCTTTAGTGTTTTTGTATATCATTAGCCAATTTTATTGTGAGTATATGTATCTTCTGTTGGTCTTGCGGATTAGGGAATTAGATAAAAAGATCAATGAAATATTTATTTTATTTGCCAGTGTTACAAACAGGAAAATTGATTTTTTTTCGGAAATGTAAATAACGTGGGTGTTTTGTATCAAATTCACTAGTGAAACTTATATTTTGATAAAAGCATAGATATCGATAATATAAATCATAAAATACTTTTTATACCACCTCTTAATTATATTTTACATTATATATAAAGCAGGACGTATAGAAATCGAAATTGACAACAATAAAACATTTCAACAAAATATCAGGAATATATTATCAACTTTATGTTTTACATGTTTAATTTGGAAAACTTTAAGATGCATATAAACTTTTATTAATCAAAATCTAATACAAAATTTCATTGGCTTCATTAGTATATTTTTATATAAAGTGAAACCTTTTAAATCTTTGCACATAAACCGTGCAAAATAAAAAAGAACTGTAAATTGAAGCAATGATTTTCTTCTTTTCGTAAAACATGGCCTCAATGCATACTACAAGTTCAACAATCGGTGGGATTCGCTCGGTATACATTGTACGAATTCCTTCGTTATATGAAGAAGAAGAAGAACCTCACAAAACGTCCACGATACAAATGAAACATTTGTAGCAAAATGTTATGTGTAGTTTCATCAATATAATTACAAAATCATTTTAAAACATTCAAGTATTCGAAAGCTTAATATCGTATCAAAATGATGGTCAAGGAGCTTGGAATAAGATTATTTACTGACTCAGAAAATAACAACAAACCTTGGACTACATCAAGCTACTAGAACACAGTCCTCGTATTTTCTCTTATTCTATAACCAAAAACAGGAGAAATGAATTTCTTCAACCACGTATTCGGCAAATATAACATCAACGCCCGCCATAGACTGTATTCATTACTTTAATGAGTGCTAAATTGTGACAAATGAGAAATTGCAGGACTTTATTCTGACAAAATGACGGTGCTTATAATTCGCAAAGTCTGTGTAGTGAACCTGTTAAGATGGTCGAGTGTCTTACTCCGTTACGGCATACATATAAACTAAGGACTGACACTGCTTACCATCTTAAAAAACAAAGGACTTGTACACTTATATTTACAATTATTGTATTTTTTTTATATATTAGATCGCCTTTTTATCATACATTACAGCAATTAGGAGTATTTGCATTAATGGCGTTAATATGAGAAGTACATGCGCACGATTTCCTTCATATTAATATATAAAAAAACTGTCTGTTAGAAGTCTGAACAACACGAATATCATCTATATTATAAAGCATGGCATTGGAACATGAAACAAATAAAACTGGAGAATGTCACTGTTCACACCAATCAGTTTTTCTTTGTCTTGCAGTCGTAAATTTGATACTCTGTTTATATATAGGTGGCTTTGATTTAAACAAACAAAACGTGTATTTAATAGTTCCTTTTTAATTAATTCATTACCAACATTACTGAAATAACAGCCTATTTCCGCATACAATTTCGAACTAAATAAATTTAGAACCTCATTTGTTAAACGCATAACTTTAGCTGAGGTTTTATACCTTTGAACATGACAGCAATTCTTGGATGAAAAATTAAAAATTAATGAAATGTGATATTTTGACATCAAAATTGATTTTTTTTTTTTGAAATACGATAATCATGTGCTTAATAAGCATACATACTAAGACAAAAAGTTATATTAAGAGATGAAAGATGATCCTCTATCATTTCCTAGCACCTTACAGTCACAGTACAGCGCTTTAACACATGGCAACTACTTTCTTATAACATTTCCTACGTCATTCGATTTATATATTGTAAATAAATGATATCTTAATAGTTCATTTAAAAATCACAGTGATTCTAATCAACGCCTAGTATGAAGTCTTCCACACACGGCATCTGGCACTCCTCAGGGCTGGTCGGAAGGAAGTGATGGAATTTCTCCATGAGGCGCAGAAAGTACGCTCCATCCCTTAGACATGCGCTGTCGCCCTCACACGCCTCCGTCACCGTCACCTTGTAGCCATGGTCACAACCCTGCCGAGGCATCTCGAATACTGATCCCTGAATATACAGAATATAAAGAAGGATGTAGGGTTTATTGCACTGTAGTTTCCTAACACTGTAATATTTATATGCTATAAAACGCTGTTATCATTGTAGCAATGGTCTCAACCCTGTCGCGGCATCTCTAGTACTGATCCATATCATACATGAAACTAAAACCGTATATGTTTTGTTAGTGGAGTAAGGCATACATATCATAAACAAAGAATGACCACGAGTTCGACCTTGTGAATGTCTAAGGCGCAACGGAGAAGTGAATTACTGTTACATACTGTTAATAAGATGATGAAATATTCTCTTCTATCACAAAATATAGTGTCACAATTGTGTATAAACAATGGCTTCCATGTGCGTAATCAAAACAATAACGAAGGACTTTTAACAATGTTACACTGTTTTGTAAACTTTTGATGAACAATAAACTGCTAGTGAACTGTCCATGTGTATTAAGTTAGAAATCTGACAAGTAAAACATACTGGATATCAAATGTTTAACTTGTTATCTTATTATCTAAAGAGTTATTGACTACATGCCATGTGAGATAACGCTTGGCATAACATTGACCTTTGACGTAAAATGGATGATTGATGTGGCAATGACAAACATCCTTAAATCGACACAGTAGCTAATTGTATGAAACATTGATAAGTGGCACAAATATAATCCTTTGGATGTTTTGCAGATTTAAATTATTTGATTGATGAATACTTAACTTCATAATTACTATATTGGTAAATGAACGCATTGGTTAACGTGACCAAACCCAAAGAATTAACCAGGTTTATAAAGATGGCAACAGGACACATGGGTAACTGTATCAATTAATTCCCTGTTAATGAAGAACGCTCGTTTGACTGGTATTCGTATAGGGGTTATGGTCTTAAACCATATTTGAATAGTAGAATTCACAAAAGTTAGGTCTTGTAATATGTATATAGTTTTTTGGCGTTCATTTCACATCCTTATTGCGTAGCTCATCACGTTCGAGTTCTCACTACCAACTAGCGTGTCCAATCTAAATGTCCGTGCCATTTTCAATTTCTCTCGGAACTGTAATAGAACATACTTCTCTTCAGCATATAGGTGTTAGTTGTCTGGTAAACAAGCCATACATCAAATATTCCGTTGGCATTTAATGTCTGGTTGTTCGTGCTTTTTTAAAAACGACGATTGCTAGCAGAGGCAGTTTGTTAACAGATCTTAATTTGTTTTTATTTCTAGTGAAGGCAATTATCGACGTGCTGTCATTCGCAATATAACCCAAAAATATCATCATAGACAAAATATTTGACATAGTGATTTCCTTTGACGTCACACTGAGGACTATATGTTACAAAGATAATCCTTTTATTTTAAACGTTTGGTATTTCGATCAGTGTGGTATGTTGATTTATCAATTAATTAAATGAATTACTCCTACGGCCTGTTTTAGGCCACGTTTGAATAGTCTTGCAATGCATCGACCGTGTTCTTACCGTATTCAGTCTGGCTTTGTAAATAAGCTCATACCCAAGACATTTCTTTTCCATCGTGCCTTTCAAGTTATATTGCCCAAGCAATGTCCCTCCAAGCTGTCATATGAAAAATTATTACCTTCTTATGTATTAAACCTTATTGCTCTTTTCACCGAAAATGAGTTACAATTGCACTTATACATGAATGTTGTAAGGAAGATAATAATTGAAAACATTTAGCAGCATGGCGTGAAACTTTTTACAACCACGATGGACTAAGGATTTGACAGACTTGGGCATGTTATGTCGTAAACAAATAAGACATGAACATTTCGTTTGAATTTTTATGTTTGGTTTTTCATCAAAGAATTTGCATTTTTCTAAAACCATGAGCGCCGTTTCATGTCGCAAATAAGGACCACTCTGCTAATTTCAATTAAAGCACCTTCCGATAAGTTGACACTCTGGTATAGCGAAAGCCTTTGCAGTCACATTGGGGTATTAAGTGTGGCAAAACGAGGTCTGATTAACATGCCATATTTAGACTAAGCACTGATAGTACTTAAGTATAATTAATTAATAGCGCAAACCACTCCTCTTGTTTTGTTCCAAGCTTTATGGATTGCCAAAATAAAGATATTGTATGGTCTTCGGCGAATGTAAGCAGAACATGCCCAACATAAGATAATGATATGGCTGGAAAGGCTGTGCATGTGTATCTTATCTTCGTATGTGTAAAACATTCTGTTCACCTTTACTATGCTATGTTATTTATACTTCGGGCTTGAGGCCTTACACTACAATAAAATGTATGTTATGATATGCTATTGTGTGGATAGTCAAACCATTTTTGTAAATGTTATTCCCGAAACGTGAATCAGGTTCAACTTGAAACAAAAAAATACTTTATGTTAAAATTCCTTTCTAGTATCTACAAAAACATGTTATTTAAGAAAGGACAGTTATGCGATAAATTTAGATAAATTGTTCAGTGTGCATAAAGGAGTTACGTCACTAAGCTAATTATACAAGTTTCAGGTTGCAAATGAACTTAAAGTGACAAGGTTTTGGCGTAATGTATGAGCATGGCTTTAACTCCGCCGAAATCCATCATCAAGCCTAGCTTATCGATCGACCGTATACATCTTACAAACCGACTGCCACCATCAATACGCGAATAAATGTGCGTATCACTTGAAACTAACTACGTAAGAAACCGGCCCATGCCTCATACATAAACGTACAGTTTGTACTGGTTACCCTTTAACCGATCAACTGTATCATCATTTTAAGTAATGCTAGTTAGAACGGCGCGGTAACAAACGAAACTCTTTTGGAAGCTCTGAAACTGTCTTGGGCAAATGGTTTGATTTCATTGCAAATGTAGATAGTACAGCAAGCGACTCGTATGTGTCTCGATGGTGTAGCCATCGATGACAGTCGGTAAAGGCACACATGAATGGTACAATCAATCAAAAGACATACTTACACATGTATAGCACAGCTGATGCCTCACACACAGATTTCTAGCGTCGTCATCAATCGGAATTCCTTCAACGTCTGCAAAGGCACAGTTCTGTGACAGTTCTAAGACAGCCGGACATACGTCTGCTGAAGACAAAATGTGGAGAAATTATGAAGACAAAAATCGTCAATCGTACTCCTTGGGAGGTATTCATAAAACTTCATAAAAGTCATTTCCTAACTGAACTTATATTCTTATCTTATTTTTAGTATCTCTTTAGTGATATGAAGTAAAAAATAACGAATTGTCAAAATACATTGTTTTCATTGACCTTAATGAAAAAACTTATTTTAAAGTCAAAAACACTGATACATTTCTTTTAATTTAACTATGAAAATTTAAGTAATCGACTTAAGTTATTAAATGACCTAAGACGTTTCATAAATATATCCCTAGGCTGGTTGTAAAAAATAATAACAGAAATTGATCAAATAAATAACTAAGTCACCAAATCATTATAAATAGGGACAGCTATAAGGAAATCTATAGCGAAATATAAAAAACTGCGTTCTTTTCACGACTTGTAACATTGCCGTGTGCTTTTAACTATATAGAACATTTTTTTTTACTGGTAAAATTTCAACAAAGTCTATAAATCAGCTACTTTGCAAGTGGGTTTATGAACTACAATTTCCGATTGTTGACAAATGATACAAGTTCTACATAATTTTCACTAAAAAAAATAATAATATACCCTGTGTCCTTAAAACAGGAAAAAGCCATTTACCTGGGGCAGTTTCTTGCTGCAGATCGGAGATGATATTGTTGACGGTAGATGGGGACAGATTAGCCAGCAGTGTGGCCAGAATGTTTCGGTCGCCTAAAATTGAATGATACATGATCTTTGGATTTAAACATGGATATATGAAAATTACGATCATTTTGGCATTTGTAAGAACAATAATTTGATTATCATAAATACTGAACATGTTTATTATATATGTATATGCTATACGGTGGTTTATAGAGATTACAGTAAAATTATCAATTTGATATTTTTCAATGTTTTAAAATTTAAGCCCGCTCTCGGTTCCAAATTAAACGTCAGCACGCACAGGGCTCGGACGCAGTTTCAACGACTTTATTTCCAAAATGATGCTTCGTGCGCATACAAATTAGCGCGTTTTTCTTAATTCCAATTGTTTGTCATCGCCACCTGTGAAATATAATTTTTTGCGCTCACTCTGTGAAATATATTACAATCATACACTGAAACAAACAATTATATTCTATGCATGTATATTTTGAAAGGCCCACTCTATGCGATTTTGAGAATGCACTTTAAACACCGATTATAGTTATTTTAGCACAATAACACTATTGTTTATGTACTAAATAACAAATAACAAGAACCACTGTTTAACCTTGTTTAGTGTTTTCAGAATACTGTGGTGGAGTTTCCATTGCAACTGCATCCCCCTCCTCGTGGTCATCTGGGAATGGCAGAATCAATCGTGAATCCAATCCGTTCAAATCTGTACCTTCGTCATCAGTAGGATCTTCAACATTGTAAGAAAATGTAATCAGTTAAACCGTATTGAGAAATATTACAACATATTATTTTGATAAAATAGTTACAGAGAACATAGAATGCCCAGTGATTCGCTCAAGAAAGATAATGAAATGTAACCTTTGTTAGCAAAAGCTATTTAATATGCGTAGAGCCTACGGTATGATTTGGACATACTTAATATTTTAACCTGGGCGCTGTGATTTTCTTGTAAGAAATAGTTTTAAGTTCATATCGTTTATAAATCAACAAACACATAAAACTGAAGCTGAACTTGATATTGTGTAAAGGATAAAAACAATCTAAGAATTGCTTACTTGTTTTGTTTTTATCATTATTTGTGAACATGCCTGGCTTTAGCAAAAGTAATTTGAATAAAACTCTAACGTGTTCCAACACTGTGCTTATAAATGAGGTAAACATTAAGTATTGACTTCAAACAACATTAGTTTCAGATAACAAATTGATAAATTGCCTTTCAATTTAAAAGCACAGCGTAGTATGGTTAAATGATATAGATTATTGTTCGAATGCAAATTACAGGACATGAAAAAGTACATCAAACAGTCGAGTTTCGTACAAAACGACACACGTTTAACGTGACAATTAATTTAACTTGTCCACAACTGCCGGAGCTTTCGGTTAAAATATTTAAAACCGATTCACCTTAAACTGATTAACAATGGGATCAGTAAGTCCATATACCCCAATTAAAATACATGTAATTAGTATTATTGATTTCCCCAAATCGCCCCTCGGTCACAGCTTTCGTCAGGGGCAAAAACAACTTCTTAAGCCACTAAATACTCACCACCGCATTCAATTAATTATTCATTGCTTGTTATTGTGAACATTTACATTTAAAAACTTCCTTCAGATATGACGTCGGTAAAAAGTCAATATAGCATATGAAGAGGGGTACAAAAAAAACTTATTTCATAATGATTTCAAAAACTACTTTTCCAAAAAATATTTTACCTTCCAAAATCGCCCCTAGGCCAACTCCCTCTCTTACTGGTGTATCGTACCACTCATCGTTCGGACCAGAAGGAATGTTCGGAATGTCAGATCTTTTAGTTTCCTCTCCGACAATATCTTTTGGAAAAAAAATGTTCAAGAGAATTACAACAACATTGATTGATATCAATGTACGTGATAGACCATGCAGAACAACCAGTGTCATTTTGGAATGATTGAATTGATATGATTGATGTCATTAAATAACATATGCATACTTAAATATATAAACTAAGGTGTGAACTGTTGATCTGTTGTATACTATACGGCACTACTTTCACTGTTTCTTGCAGCTATATGTAGAAAATTATTTCCGGTACAATATTTTTTATTTGATTCCTTCCAGGCGATCCAACAGACCCCCCCCCCCCCCCAACTCGCTGAAATCGTCCATGTTTACTTTTGTGTCCAAAATATACGGACAATATCGGACAAAAAAGGTAAAATACGCTCAAAATGCACCATTTCTGACTTGAATCATCAAATTTTCATTCGGGGGAATAACCTTGAATTCCCTGCCAATATTATAAACCATATAAATTTCGGTAATATCGGAGGGGCGGTCATCATTTCACCTCATACAGTGTTTGTAAATAAACACTTTCATATAAACCATTAAAATAAACCTTTAATCTGTTGGAGGTGTATGCTATTAAAGGGTTGTCGAATTTATATGAAAATGTATGCGCTCGTTCAGGCGTCTTGCTATATTATTCCAGAACACGGTCATAAAAATTCAACAACCTATAAAAGAAACTAGTGTGTTCGTATTGTCGTGCCATTTCCGTTTTTATAACTTCATAATTCATCAAATATAGATAAAATATTACATTCGTTGTCAATATGAACTTATTAAACATGTTTTCTTAAGTTAATAAGAAATCGTTAATATATTCCGTATTGAATGACCACTAATTTTACATATATTATATACCAACTGCGTAAGTAACAATTTCCATCTTACCATCAGGAAGAGGGGATTGAAGGTCTTCACCAAGAGTTTCAATAACCCCTTGTTCGTCCAATCCCTCGCTGTCGTCGTCTGTAAAAATAATGTCATGATTGTTTGTTTTAAATTATATGTAGAGCTGGGTAATCTAGCTAAGGAGCAAAGGGTTGTAAACGTGATTCGTCTCAATTAACAGATGCAAGCAAAATGAAAAGGGTTAGTCAAGAAAATATCATTGAATTTAACGTAATGTTGAGATAGACTATTGTTCCTTTTTTTTTCTTTTTTTCCCGTTTTTTTTCGTTTTTTCCCTTGAGAACTATACATTGGCTCAAAAAGATAAGAAGGTTGCCTGCATTATTTAAAAATAGCTTCGATCAACAGGTGTACGTAACATTTAAATTCTAATATCAAGGGAAGGTCTCCACGCATTGTCATACTATTCAAACATCAAAACAGTGACAGACAAACCGATATCAAAAAGGTGTATATTCATCAAGCTCTGTGGTCTGAGTATGGTCTTGAAATGTGAGAAAAACTGGCGTAATAGGAGAAAACCACTTTTCTGGCTTGGATTTTGCCAACTGAACTAATTATCGATGTTGTGTATTGAGCTTTAAACTGTTTACATAAAATGAACACTTTAACATGCATTCAAGTAACGTAACTATCGATAAGTCCGCATAAAAAATGTCAAAATCTTTTGGTGACTCAACATTCGTACCAGAGACAATATCTACATGGAATAACAACGAGTTTTGAGGCTTTTATCATCGGTTGAGATTTTGATAAAATCAATTTTTAACCAATGTTTATTTTTTCCATGCATTGTACAAGATAGTGTTTAAGGAACGTGTTTAATAATGTTTGCCTGTATATTAGACAGGATTTTAAGGTATCTGATATGTAATAGGGGATACCTGGTGACCTATTTCTTTACAATTTGAAACGGATATGCACAAAAAGCAATATACCAAACGATGTCCCTAAATAATATAACAAAGAATTTCTTTTGTCATACTTTTGAAAGATTGCAAATTTAGTCATTACGCGTCCGAAAAGAGCAAACAGACATACTCAAATTACATCATGTATTATTTATTTGTAGTTGTTTCATTTATACGTCACGCTTTCCTATTCCCTTTATATAATAGTCAAGACAATGGTAATGTTGTACATGACTATAATACTAAGTTTCATATTGAAGGACGCACATCAAAACCCACATGTCAGCACCGCAAACCGAATATAATTCATAATCCAATATAAAATTAAAACAAACGTATATATCACTTATACTAATCTTTGTTGGAATTCGTCTAAACCAAATAAGAAGATTATTCTTTGGGTCTGGTAAAAACATGCTTACAAAATAATCCCAATATAATATCCTCCAGGAAATGAAATAGTGATGTGTCGGATCAGTTTACATGAGAAACAACCCTACATGAAAATTGAAACTTACCATCTGTCAGATTTTGAATCAGTGTTTCCGTATCTGTTGCCTTGGATATGTCATCATATTCCTTGTCAACAAACACATCACTGTCCTGTATTTGATCAAGCGTGGCAAATTTGAGAGCACTTGCCAAATAGTCATTTTCTCGTTCCTCGAGCATTTGAAGAATTTCTAGTTTCGATACCTTTTCTTTTAATTCAGCAATGTCTTCCAATAAATTAATAATGTATCCAGGTTGAATAGTTGAGAGACCATCAGAGGCTCGTTTTGATTTACTATATTGAGCGTTGTCATCGGTTATTGTATTAACCGGTGCTGTAGATTCAAGAACAACTTCGTCATTTTGATCTTCTGTACTATTTTGGACGTCTTCTGTTCTTTCTTCTGAATCTACACCGGTCTTTGCATCTTTGAATACTTCACCAAGGTCATCAGCTACTTCTGACTTTGACTTACTGTGTACGCTTTCCCCTGCGATGTTGGTATTTGGATGCATTTCTTCCGCCGCGCTAAGCAATTTCTTAAATGCATTAACTCTATTTTCTTTGTCAAAGTTAGCCTTGTCTTCGTGTTTATTGTAACTGTAGTCACGGGACTCTTTGGTGACTGTATTTTGTTTTGGTTCCTGACGTTTTACAGGCGCAAGCTTTTTCATTGGTACATTAGCTTCTCCAAATATTGTTCGAAGTTCCTCCATTGTCGGCACAACTCTATGAGAATTATGTGTAGTCCTCTTTTGTGGTCCATAAATGCGCCCATTCAGTCCACCATACTCCATAGGACCATTACCAATATACGATTTGTCTAAAAGATAATCAGGAATGTAAGCAATTTCTCTATTTGGAATGTAAGAACCGGCTTGTAAATATTCAATGCCATCTTCCTTGGGGTTGAAGTAGGATTCATCATCCTCTAGAACACGTTTACGCAGCAGAGTTCTATAATCGTAATCACTTCGCGTGTCGATATCACTAAAAGCGTTCGTCAGGCCGTACGGGTCGTCATAACCGGCCACGCCCGCGCGTCTCACTCGGAAACCCTCGGTAACGTAGGAAAATACCAGCAGAAGGACTGCGCATATCACGTGGTATATCGCCTCCATTTTGCAATGACTGAAAGGAAAAAAGTACGAGTATATTTAACTTATATCAAGATAATAATGATGAGATACTGTTTATATCGTCTTCTTTTGTCTGGAGTGTTTATAAGAAAATATCTGTAACAAAAGATGGTGTAACTCAATGCAAATCCACTTATTTATTTCATTCTGATAAAAATGTATTTATATTAATATTCAATGTAGTTTTTAATCAATTGCATTATGCAATTGTTTAAATAAAAAGAATTTGTGTCGAAAGTAACCTGCGTAGTATCCGCAAGTTGCTCTTATATTGCGTCGTCACCAGTTATACTCCGAGTGTTGCCTAAAGACACCGTATAACCTATCACTTAAATATATTTTGACAAGAAAAAGAGCCTGAACTAAAATAATCATCTGGTTTGAGAAAACCGTTATCATAGCATTACATTACTTATTAAGTGCTTAATGGAAAAGTAAAATGCAATCACATTTCCAATTATGTGGTACTTTTGAACCGATTTCTTGTATATAAGGGATGCAATTAGCTAAATTGAATGTACTGAAATGACAACCAGTTTCAACTCGGCATGGCATTCTCATTTTGATTGTAATTCATGACACGTCTTCATGCATTTTATGAACCGGAGCATACGGTAATTGATTTATTGAACTAGTAAACAATATCTTGAAGTCAAATAGACATTGGGTGTTATTGGTAATGTGCTTATGCTAAAGCATTAAACTGTTATCTTAAGAAGGCCTGTTAGTCTTTCAGAGATTGGATGATATATTATCATAGGAATCGAATGGACTTCATTATGACATTAAAAAGTCAAATGAGCTATGTTAGACACGTAATTTATTATTTAGGGGAATTCATTTCCAGCCAATTAGGGATTTATCAGATATTTCATTTTGCATTGATATCTAATAAAAATAAAAACCTGATATCGTCTAGATTGATATCAATAAATTGCTTTAACATTTTCCTCGTATCTAGGCAAAAACGTACTTGAAACGAGATTCTGCTAATGCACATTGTATATAAAAAGTAAAAATAGGCCTGGGTCTGGGATTGTCCCTCGACAGCAATAGTAAGCAATGGTAAGTGTCACACAAGCAACGCCCCCGACCGCGGCATTAGCGGTATACTTCTGTTTTTGTATTTTCGAGAAAAACCTAGTCAATAAAGACGCGCCAGGAGAACAACCTTACCATTATTCTCATCTTTGGTCACCAAAAATATAAAAAAATATAAAATCTCGTAGCAGCTAATGAACATCGACAAGGTATATGATTTCCAAACGCGATACAGGTTTGAATTAGACAGAACAGGCGCCCAATCTCTCAAAATAAAAACCACTAAGATTGAAATAATCTCGATTTGAATTCGTGGTACCAGTAAACTGTTGGCCCTCAAAATCCCCTTCTACAAGGCTTGACTTATCGGTGAACTGAGGTATGCTACCTTTAATACTGTTTTCTACTTTGGCAGAAAAAGGTCCGAAGTGTGCAATTTTATATCTTAAACGTATAGTGGTCATTCCGAAAGAGCCCTTCCTCATTTCTTGACGAGCTATAATTGCGTCGATGTATTGATAGTCCTTTTCAAATACCATTTACATAACTGAAAACATTTGCAAGGAATTACAGATACATGCTGATTATTCACCGGCGATAGTAGTGTCGTGGTCAGCTCAATTGCAGTCAGTTACAATTTTGTTTTTAAATTCTGTAACTATCTCTAGAGACTTACGTCGTAATCAACTCGTCTGTTTGAAGAAAGAAATCGAGGTTTTATCATAGCCTAGTTGTCTTTGAAGGCCTTGTGCAATAACTTGAACCGTGATCATGATTCAAAACAGTTTGAGATATGCAAATCAAATGCGGTGCGCATGCGCACATGCAAGCCCTTTCGTCTGGAATAAACTGACGAGCGTTTGCATTCGCCCCGCAGCGCTCATGTTATATTCGACACATGGAGGTCATATTGATTTTCACAATTTTCAACTGCAGCCAATTGTATGAAAGGGGTTAATTATTTGGTTTGGTCAAAGTTAGCCGAAAAGATTATTGATTGGTCAATATTTATCAAATAGTTACTTTTAACCAATCAAATCAGTTAAATGTGCAAACTAACCAAACGATAACCAGTGGACATCTTAACCACGTTTTATACAATTGGCTGCTGATGACTTATGCGAAGTACGTGTAACTTAGAACTATATCTCTAGCCATGGCGACAGTATTGTATCGGCAAGGCGGTTGTGAATAAAATAACGTTACTATTAATATAAAGTGTTATTTTTTCATTAATATTGTATACGTACGTGTTATATAGATATACATATAGAATTAATTTCACCATCTCTGCTGTATTCCGAAAATGGTGCGTTCATTGGAGTGTGAATGCATTTAAATGTTATCCAATGAATCCTATTTGTAACCTTGTCAACTGGAGTAGAGCTATTTAACACTTTATAGAATTTTAGATCATTTTTACCACGTAAAAGTGTTGCATGTTTGGAAAAGGACATTTTACGTTCATCTAAATTCAGCGGGATGATTTGTTTCTTCTCTTGGGCCTATGGATGCATCAGAATCAATCATACACGATTTTTTCTGCCATTTGCACATTCAGCAGAAGATAACATGAATGATAAATTTGGGGTTAGTCGGTTCATGAATAGCGAAATCGGTCTTAAGCGAGATAAACTGGGAGCCTGGTCATTTTCGTGGACATTCGTGCTCAGATATGCTCATTACTTATAAAAAGCAACTTATTTATCATATCAAAGTTTCTTCTGGTATGTTTATGTGATTAGCAAAGCAATACTACCGAAACGGAGTTATAACTTGATTTCAAGCAATGTTGTTTTTTTAGTTTGAACCATATTTGGCAACTTCTGGTTGGCAAAATACGAAATCATCTCTTAACTGTATCATTTGGAGAACATATTCATAACGAGCTCGTTTTTGGTAGGTTTTATATAAAAGATAAATATTTTGAACAAAAGGAATTGAAAACTGAAATGTAAGCATATATAAACAGTATGTAGAAAATGCCCGAAAGCCGGTCTTGTCATGCGACAGTTGATGTGGATTCTTAATTTAAAACTAAAGAATAATTAATGACATGCGTTAAACGCTTTTTTGTTTTCGCAGATGTTTTTGATTTCCAACTTGATTAGTCAGTTAGAAAATGTTAATGAATTACAAGCAAAATCAAACATGTTTTGGCTTAATAATTTAGAATTCATTTCATCGAAAGAATTCCTAGAATTTCTATAAATTACAAAAATAAACCAAAACCCTCCTGTGGCACAAAGCAGAAGGTTGTGCCGCTAAGAAACGCTGTGTAGTCAAATCCTGAAGCCGCACCTTTAACCCGATCTGAACTTTTGCCACATGTATGAGTCATATCTATATACCATATACTATTTACAAACTCTATACAAATGGTAAAAAGCAATGAACAGTCTAGACTAGAAATTTGAAACATTTATTTCGTCAATTTGAAATCTAACTGCAATTGTACAGCACCAGGTAAGTGTTTGTTTGCATTTAACATGGCTGTATCGACAAGTCCGTAACATTAAGTTTCGGAAAATGCCTTTCCATCCAACAGAACAATAAACTATCCATTATCCGCAAGCTGAACAGCGGAAATGCGACCTTCCGTAAGCCGCTGTTATTTATCGTTGCAATTTGTAACTACCGAATGCCATTATGGTGTACAATTTCCTTGTGCAGAAACAGTAGGTGTAACCTTTATTATGTTTACCATAAGTGTGAAAATTTCTCTTAGTAAACCATTTCGGACTCATTGCTCGAAAAATTGTCATCAGTTAGTTTAAACATACTTTATATAACAAAAATATCAAACATTGCAATATCGTATGCCATACTATTTTATACATGATGTTTGGAAGCGGATTCAAACTAAAGCAGAGGTTATGTTTTATGTTCTCCGATTTTTGTTTTAGTTTAAACATATTTATTCAACATAAGAATATGTCATGAGGTAAAACAGACTTATCTAGATGTATGCAAATCTGAACAAACTGAATTAAATACAAGGGCGTCCCTTGGACCCCTTGATCGAAGATGGCAGTGGTAAAGCACACATAAATTTCAGTGTTTTACAAGTTCCCAAATTGCATACCGAGCGCAAGAGTCAGATGAGCTATTGGGACCATGTCTACCGTCTTTAAACCCGGCATCTTCCTCACCGATGCGATAGAGCTACCAGTGAGTTATCGGAGCGACCAACAAATCCCTTTTCAACAAAGGACCGCTTTACAGAGGTTCTGCTTAAAAGCCCGAGAGCCTACTTCGACAAGCTCCCTCTAGAAAACGTCTATTCATGGATCCACCCCTTAGCAAAACAATTAAGCGCAATAACACAAAAACTAATGAATGTAAAGTTCAGCCGTACGTGAATGGGAATATCTATTACATAATTTGTGATAAATGTTAATTTATCATGATGTATAAAGATGTACTATGTTCATAAAACCTCGTCGAGTTGTTCAAAGGCTGATTTTCTAAAGAACAGTCAACGTTCACTGTAAAGTAAGATCCAATGAGCAAAATATACAGTTCAACACTGTATACAACAGCCGTCAGCAACACTAACGGATTAAGCCCTCCACCCACTCCAAAACTATTTTAAGTTTATTTTTTATGTCAATGTTCGTGGGGATTACCACCGAACCCAATATGCAAACATTTTATACCACTTTTATTTATCCGAGGGAGGGGAGAATGTCATAAGGTTATGCCCCTAAGATACTCACCCTCTAAAAACGTCTATTCATGGATCCACCCCTTAGCAAATCAATAAAAGGCAATAACACAAGAACTGATGAATGTAAAGTTCAGCCGTACGTGAATGGGAATATGTATTACATTATTTGTGATAAATGTTAATTTATCATGATATATAAACATGTACTATGTTCATAAAACTTAGTTTATATATAAAAGTGCACGTATGATAATGATTCTTATCAACGTGCATGAGTAGGCAATGTCCCGTAAAATAAACGTTCATCCCTTGATTATCACTATCAAACCTGCACATCCCACCGACCCACTTTACATAACTTGATGTAAATGACGTGGATGAACCTCTCTCTCTCTCTCGGTAAAAGGAGATCTGGTAAAAGCTTCTGTTTCCTGCAGGCACGAAACACATTCAACTATCTATTATTACTCTGCAGAGGAACGGAAATCCGACCGTCCCTTGGGCGTTGTTTTGATTATAAAATTGCGGTTGATTACAACATATCTCCAGTTGGTCTTGAATTTGCTCTGCATTTATGGTGTGCATACATTGGGTCAGCGCAAAATGGGGGAAGGGGAGTTGAGTTTGTTTACTGTCGCCATTAGGTTATACCTACTATAACTCTTGGATTGCAACATCAAAACAGGGATCATTTTCAAGTTGTCTATTATATTTTATCTCTCACCCTGGTATATTTTTAAAGCAGACCCATCAGCATGAAGTCATATTCACGTCATATAAAGATGCTGGTTTTGAGGACCTCGCCATGCAATTGGATTGTATCCATGCACCGAACAAAACTCATATAATTAGATAGGTTTTGATATAAATTTATAAAACATTTTTGAAATTATAGTTAAAAAAATATATTCCTGAGAACAACAATTCTCTTTAGCCGTTGATAGGAGACGTTGCTCTTTCGACCCTCTTTGGATATGAACATTCGAAGGTCTCTTATTGAAATACTAATGCTGTGTATGTTGCTTACGAATGATCAACAGAGTGTATTTGACGTTGTAGCTCAACCATACGCCGATGGTATTTTAGGTCAACCAATCATCAATAATACAAAACAGTTCCATTTTACAGTTAAAAACCTATAAGCTGTTGTTTTTTTAAGTTTGCACTAATAGCTTTTTTAATAGAGACATTATGTTATATAATGAAAGAATGAATTAGATTAATATTTAAAACGCACTAACACATCTTTGCATCCTAATGGTGGATGGTTTACCTTACGTAAACGAAGTTATTCAAGATTACGACAGATACATTAAAAAAGCATGTTTCTTCTTCAATGCCATTTACATGAACTTACGGCCAAATATTTTGCGTACTGATTCATGTAACGTCTGCCTGAATCTCTTGTCATAAATATATAAGTAGGCTAATGGAATGTCTTAATATAAGGTATACTATTTCATTTGAAATGACACTATCTTAATCGCTTTTGAGGCTCTTGACATGATAAGCGTTACATTTGTATACACTATACCATCAAAGGTGTATGCGAGGTACGTCATTAGAAATCGATAAATTAAAATGACGTAGTTAAAAAAAAGACATCATAGGATTTTATATTCATTTCTGTCTTGTAATATTTTATGATATAGGATAAAATGTATACGTTCCTTTTAGACTAGACTTCAAGTGTAAGATTTCGGCTCCAATTACTCAGTTGCAATTTCCGAAGAATTCATGTATATATTAACTAGGATCATGGTTAACAATAAGACAAAAAAAACAACAAAAAAACACAAATTCTAAAATTCGATTGGAAAGAGGTATGTTACAACAACAAGTGTTTGTGTATATTCAAAACTTTTAACAAAAATGCAACTTTATTTTATGCGTTCCGTTGATTTATAGAGATTTGTCAGTAAAATGAAAATAGTCTTTCATTCTTTCTCTGTTTAAAAACCTATTTTACAATGTTTTTCAATTGATATTTTTGTCCGCTCTTCTTGCCATATCAAATGTCAGCATGTACAGGGCTGGGGCCAAATTTCAACGACGTCTTTCCAAAATGACGTTCCCTTCAATACAATTTGGCCCGCTTTTCTGAAAAACTATTATGAACTGTCTTTAAAATTTTGATGTCTTTTACGGCTATAATAATAAGAAAATAAAATATTATGTAAATGTAGTATCACAATATATTTGATATCAAGAACAACAAAAGTAAATAGCTTTTGGTGCTCACTTTATGAACTCGATGTACTCATAAGGTGCCCATAAAATTAAATATACGTGGAAATGTATACATCAACCCGAGCTGCCAAATATTGGCATTTATCTTTTATTGGCATCTCTTTAACTACATATATATATACATCAACGTATATATAAAACATTTTTGCATCATGTGGTGAAGTATTTCCATTGTTAACACCTCGCTGTTATCAGATATCAACAAATAAATACCACTTTTTACAGTTTCATCACAGACAATAACACATAAATATTGTTTATGACTTACAATAAATAACATCGATAGCATAAGACTATTTAAGATAATGCATTTCTTGACTCTTGCTATAGGCATAAAACTTGATTGACGATACCGAAAAAGAACACTGTTAAAATCGTTTATGACCGCATTGGCGTCCATTGAGTACGATTCTATTGCAACCATTATTGGATGTGGACATTATTTCTCAATAAATCATCATTATTCATCATAATTGGGCTCTGTTCGGGAATAAATTGTGTGTAAATCTCGATTTGTGGTACGGAAAGTGTGAGCGAATTGCGGCCTTGCTTCATCTCCCAGGAATTGATGGTGGTAATTGTGGTAAGTTCGCAATAAGACGGAGTTTCACGGATACATTTATGATCTGCTGTATTTGAGACAACCTTTTTAGACGTACTTATCTAATTTAAATATGTCAGATTTAAGAAGTTAAACACTATGTCTTTAATCAAGTTCCTAACGTTTTCGACAATTGGGCCATAGTTATGACATGATCATAACATACAGGTTTCATCTCATTGCTTTACTCAAAGCAATATAAAGTGTATGATGAAATAACATTGTAAATACTATAATAGATACATGTATGGCACAAGATAGATCAAAATTTAGCAACGGAGTGAACACAGTTAATGTATAGTACATGGATTATTCATTTCGCAATATTCGGAAGATACGTTATGTATTGGGCAATTGCCGGAACATAATTTATTTATTGGAAAATAGTCTGAACATATTGTTTTCACTATTTTTTTATTACTTCTAAATGTGAATGATCGTTACCTTACTGTTAATGGGGCTTTGAGTGTCAAACTGATCTGGGCTGGTTTTTTCACCCATGTCAAAATGATCTGGAATGTTTTGTCCACCCTGTCCACACGATGAGGGTGGTTTGTCCATCTAGTCAAACATGACATGTTTTGTCCATGGGATTTTTGTCCAACATGGTCGTTATATATCAGAAGCATTCTCAGCTGAGACAATTTTCATCGTGCTTATATATATCTTCATGTTTCTTTGAATATCATGTTTCTGGATCTTTACCTGCTGCTTGTGTCGTGCGTAAAATTGATAATATTAGGTCATGCCATTTACATAAAATTAGACAGTTTTTGCCAGTTTTTTTCTCACGCTTTCATAGCGACGCGGAAGTTGTTCCTAGACTCCATACCGTACTAGCGTGATACGAGATCAGAATACAACAGTATGGTGAAACGGATTTTTCCATGTGTCGTGCTGTAGTTTCACTGTTAGATATGTAAAAGGAAATTGATCGGAATTCAGTAAAAACACATACCTGTTGTTTCATCGTGGATTTTCTATATACGTTTTAGAAATATAGACTTTTGTTAAAGAGTCGAGTATCTTTCATTGCAATGATATATCCTCAAAACGTGCACTGTCAATAACTTAATCTAAATAAATGTTTCTTGGAAGAAAGATGCCATTTATTTCACAAAACAATGTTGAAATAAGAATTTATAACAGTAAAAGTATTCGTACTGGCAAGTGAAAACCATAACTTCCAATGATGTAATTTTATAGTTGTGTAATGTGTGTTGTTTTGTAGCTATGTGGCTCTTGTACCTAGTGCATTTGAAAAGAATATTAAGTATTGGTATACTGGGATGCTGGTCTTGTATATGTAATTTCCATTGTTTTTTATGTCCAATGATCCAGACCGAAGACCTCAACCAGTAGCTACAGAGTGCCCGATGTCCACAGCAACATGATATGTCCACCAAAACACTGTATCTAGTTTATTTAAATATATATATATACATTCCGTACAACACCGGTATGAACATAATTGTCTAAAGTTTAGTTTGATGCACGCGGGAATATGTATAGACTACATTATATGGTAAATATAAAGCAACCATTGGCAGCAATAATAAATGGACTAGGGATATAGTGTCCCATTTAAACGTAAATCGTATATATGTTCTGTCAAATGTTTGATCAAGAAAATATGATATATGTAGGCCTGACCAGTAGATGGCTGGGTATCCATGAACTTATTGAAACTCATAGCGAACTCCATATTTCGCTGACCGCTCAAAGCGGTTACCTCGACATTTATTAATATAGATTTAAATGCATACTGATGGTATCTATCTGTGCTGTATTCTTATATAATGACGATGTATATTGTTTTATTTTTCCCTCTGTATCTGTTACACATTCCACCTTGTGGTCATAAATAGGGTTGGTGTTTAAAGTTGGCTATTGGGCTTTTCCCTGTATTATGTGTACAGTAATTTACACCATTCTGTGTTGTTTTTGTTGTTATGCTCTGGCTGATATTATATCATTTCCTGAATGTGATTCATTTGCGACAGGGGAAAGAAAGTCCATACATTAATGAAGACAACATTGCAGAAAGACAAGACAGATGAATTATACATTATTTCCATTACCATTTCCAACTTAAGAAATGAAGAGTGTGTCACAGAAATGTAAATAATGGATCAACACTAACAATGGCAGAACAAGTCTAAAATAAAATAACGTTGCTTTGACATATACGAACACTAAACCTTCTGACTATACCAGCTGTACAAGCAGGTTGAATTTAAATTTCAAAAACAAAATATGGTTGGTTTTGGGTGTGTTCTGATTAAACTAAGCCCTAACTAAACTCCAAAACAGTTGGAATGTTTTAAACTGTATGTTTCGTTCAATCACGTGTTGCTCACGTGTTGCTGTTTAACAAAGAATCTTTAGTCCAAGTTCTAATTTCAATTTTATTTACAGTATCCAGTTATGGCATTTTATCACACATATATTTTTCATTGCGCACCATTTGGCATGAGTTGTTCCATTTTGAAATTATGGCAAAAATGAATGTCATTCGCTTCATCATTCCACCGATCGATGAAACCAAACCATTACTAAATATCTGTTTGAACTGCATTTACAAACAAACAGACAGGTTTAGTGAACAACTATTCCATTTTGAACAAGAACACAATACATCGAATTTTCACACAGCAGTGTTAATTTGTCAAACTCGCCATTTTATGTGTGAACAGTCATCAGCCAATAAAATGGCTCGACAAAACCGTTGTGCTAAAAATCAAAATGGCCGATAAATACCAAAACAAAACTTGATGGATGACTTTGCCAAGTTAAGTGATGCATTCATTCATAAAGAACGTATTATGTGGTCGGCGTTAAAACTTCATTGATCTTTCATTGGAAAAGATATTAATTTGCCTTCAGCATCGCACACAATGTGATTTTTACGAAAGGTAAATTTGAATGATGGATTTTTGCGACCGTGTGTTCAATGTTTATGAATGTGCAACCATTATGTTTACTCTTATACATTCTTCATTTCAATACTTTGGCAATTAAACAATTTTATGTTGGGATATTTAAAGCATAAAATTATATGGGATAAAACATCGAGAAAAAAACCTTTGTTCCAAGGCCGGTAACTCCAACATTGTTAATGGGCTTTTGAAAGACATTGTTGTGGAAGAAATTTTGAAAGAGAAAAACATGTTATATGAAACATGTATTGGTGTAATAAGGAGTTGGACAATTACAACGCATAGAAAATTTGTTGAAATTCCGTTTGCACTTTTATTAAAAAAAAGTCTTAAGACAATATGAATATGCTTTTATGTTAAAATGTTCCAGACTATCAATTTCTTGTCAATTTCTTGTGACAGCAAGTTCGTTACCGGCTTTCGCCCGTGCACTCGGGTAGGTTTTTCTATCTAGGCCGGATACACATAAATATATTATTTATCTGCAAGGCCAAAACCGCGTTAGTGTCAACTCGAAAAAAACATATAAGGTTGAGGTAGAAAAAATGCGAATGTATTCGGGTACTGTAGATACCTTTGAATTATCCTTTGGTACGATTTTCATAATGTCTGAAATATACAAAACAAGTCTACTTGTCAGAGAAAATGAAATAATAAATAAATGCTCAGGTTTTTTATGTGTTTGTTTGTACAAAAAAATATTCATTTTGTCTATAAAAAGAAATTCACCAAATGAATATATTTATAGAACAGAATCAATGACGTTGTATCTATTCTGAATAAAACCATGGAAACTAAAGGGACTATCCTAGTAACTTATTTTTAATAATTGTCATAAAAACTACAGGGACAAGCCCAGTAGGTTTATTTTACCAATGTCCTGTAACTTACAGGGGCAAGCCACATAGCTTAGTTTAACCAATGTCCTGTCACTTACAGGGGTTAGCCAAGTACCTTAGTTTAACCAATGTCCTGGAACTTACAGGGAAAAGCCAAGTAGCTTTATTTAACCAATGTCCTGGAACTTACAGGTAAAGGCCAAGTAGCTTTATTTAACCAATGTCCTGGAACTTACAGGGAAAAGCCAAGTAGCTTTATTTAACCAATGTCCAGGAACTTACAGGGAAAAGCCAAGTAGCTTTATTTAACCAATGTCCTGGAACTTACAGGGAAAAGCCAATGAGCTTTATTTAACCAATGTCCAGGAACTTACAGGTAAAAGCCAAGTAGCTTTATTTAACCAATGTCCTGGAACTTACATGGAAATGCCAAGTATATTTATTTAACCAATGTCCTGGAACTGACAGGTAAAGGCCAAGTAGCTTTATTTAACCAATGTCCTGGAACTTACAGGTAAAAGCCAAGTAGCTTTATTTAACCAATGTCCTGGAACTTACAGGGAAAAGCCAAGTATATTTATTTAACCAATGTCCTGGAACTGACAGGTAAAGGCCAAGTAGCTTTATTCAACCAATGTCCTGGAACTTACAGGTAAAAGCCAAGTAGATTTATTTAACCAATGTCCTGGAACTTACATGGAAAAGCCAAGTATATTTATTTAACCAATGCCCTGGAACTAACAGGTAAAGGCCAAGTAGCTTTATTTAACCAATGTCCTGGAACTTACAGGGAAAAGCCAATGAGCTTTATTTAACCAATGTCCAGGAACTTACAGGGAAAAGCCAAGTAGCTTTATTTAACCAATGTCCAGGAACTTACAGGGAAAAGCCAAGTAGCTTTATTTAACCAATGTCCTGGAACTTACAGGGAAAAGCCAAGTAGCTTTAGTTAACCAATGTCCAGGAACTTACAGGTAAAGGTCAAGTAGCTTTATTTAACCAATGTCCTGGAACTTACAGGGAAAAGCCAAGTAGCTTTATTTAACCAATGTCCTGGAACTGACAGGGAAAAGCCATGTGGCTTTATTTAACCAACGAGTTGTTCAGAGAACTACCATACACTGAACGAATAACACAACGTCAAGCAATGGTGTAATCTATTCTGACAGAGGTAAATTCATAGTGGCACCCACCACCCTCAGTGTGTGTATACCACGTGATAAATTACGTGATATATGCTACGTCGCAAGGCCACAATTTGATTATAATAAAGACTTTAATCAAAGATAACTTTTCCTTTACTACACCATTTTAAATAAAACAAAGGGCAGTACATGCCTCTTAAATAGCCCCTCCTCAGTTTTATTACCGAAGCTTGATAAGGTGATTGTATGTTTACGATGTGACAGGTGTCGGTTATACATGTATATTTACGATGTGACAGGTGTCGGTTATACATGTATATTTACGATGTGACATGTGTCGGTTATACATGTATATTCACGATGTGACAGGTGTCGGTTATACATGTATATTCACGATGTGACAGGTGTCGGTTATACATGTATATTCACGATGTGACAGGTGTCGGTTAAGGATGCATATTCACGATGTGACATGTGTCGGTTAAACATGTATATTCACGATGCGACTGGTGTCGGTTAAGCATGCATATTCACGATGTGACATGTGTCGGTTAAACATGTATATTCACGATGCGACTGGTGTCGGTTAAGCATGCATATTCACGATGTGACATGTGTCGGTTAAGCATGCATATTCACGATGTGACAGGTGTCGGTTAAGCATGCATATTCACGATGTGACATGTGTCGGTTAAACATGTATATTCACGATGCGACTGGTGTCGGTAACATATTTATATTCACAATGTGGCAGGTGTCGGTAATACATGTATATTAACGATGTGACAAGTGTGGGGTTATATATGATTATTCACGACGCTACAAAAGAACATTGACTTTGACACTTTGATGGAAATAATTCACCAAACTTAATTAAGAGAATGGAGGTCACTGTTACCCTATAATGAAATATGCATGGACTTTTGCGTTCGTCTTATTGCAAATGTTTATATCAATATTTGACACTGCACACATGAATTCCGGTTGTATATCGGATAGTACACATTGGCTGCTTCGCATCTGGTTATTACATCCTTTATAGGTCAAAGACATTATTACTCAATAAATCATTATTATGCACATGAATACATTCCTCTATGGCTCGAAAGTGTTTGTGGCGTAAAAGGCGGAGGAATTCCAGCGTTAATTCGTCCCCAAGGCATTGATAGTGAGAATTGTGAGCAAGGATTTAGCAAGACCAAAATGAAATTGTTAATTTGTTGGCAAGATCCTTTGCTTTGAAGGTTTTACTTTTTCCTTCGTTCATTACAAAAAGACGAGAATCATCCATTTGTTTTCGAGAAAAGGTGTATTCAAAACTAAATGAAATATGAGGTTCCACTTTGATTGCAATTATTTTGTCAATGCAACTGCATATACATATTTAGTTCTGGGACATAATCATTACATCAAAGTTGCAATTCAATTAATGTAATAATCTTCGAAAATGATTAATTAAATGAAGTATGTGCTGTTTCCATCAGGTCAACAGAAAGTCAATGATCAACGAGTATTGTTAAAACTATGATATTTTCCTTTTTAAGACAATAGAGTCGTGATTTTGCAATAAATGTATTGATTGGGCAATAGTTGGAAATTGATTTCTCGTAATTAGATTGTTTGAAATGCTTTTCCTCCAGGCGACAGTAATGTAATGATCTTTGATTACAACGTCCTCCCACATCCTGCTTGTCATACCTTTATATACGTACCCAATAATTGTGAGAATCTATCTAGCCCTGTATTTTGCGTTAGTGTTGGTATGTGTTTTGTTTGTGTGCATCTGGCCGACTGATTGCATATGTTGCTTTGTCTATCAAGGGAAATAAATTGTTTACGTAAATAAAAATAAAATCGAGGGAGCTGACGACGGATAAATAATTGATCATCCCCATTTGCATTTCTTAGATATATGGATATATATGTAGTCCACTCAAGCAAGTCGGACGCAAGTCGAGTAAATCATTAAATTTTAAATTACTTTCAATTATGAAAATATATGTCTATTGTATTTTGGTATGTAAGTAAGTAAGTAAGTAAGCATGATGTCTGATTGAACTCAGACTAAGTTCATCTCAAAATGTAGTAGTCTTGAGAACATATAAATATATTAGTTTACAAAAACTTATCAAAGGGTCATATAAAGGACATCCACCACAAATACCACTTATGGTTAAAAACCAAAGCATTACCAATATTTGTGCTTACTTGATATGAAATCAAACATACTGTTTTCAGTATGTTAGCAATGCACTTGAGTACTGACGAAGTGGGAGGTATACGACCACACAAACAATTTAGTTATCTGTCCTCAAAATGGTTCACATCTGAAATCACCTCTAACATTGATTAGACCAAGATTCACCTCGATCGTTTGTATGGTTAACCACAGCAGCACCAAATGAATGAATTATTGATGCGGTTTCATTCAATGACGATTTCCCATTAACATACACGATTCCCACTAGTAAACAGGAAGGAAATGAGTGTGCTTCTTTATATGAACAAAGAGTAATTTTATTGGCTTCAGATCTTACACAAAACAGAAGGCTGTATATATCCCGTTCTGATCGCCAACAGACCTATTATTACGCCTCCATCGCAAGTACATAATCTATTCTGTTTTATATAAAGTATTTTCCCGAGTTGATTCGGAGAAACCAAGGAGTGCTTAATCGACTTAACATTTTATATTAGGTTTTAAACGAACTCTCAAAATAGAATGTGTTATGTAAGCAAAAAATGTACATGTATCTGTGGCGTCAACCAATGGATATTTCTTTTTTGTGTGTACATATAAGGCATGTTAAAACATGTTAAAACATTGTTGCCAAGAAACAACACATAAACTGTCTCAACAACTCTTAACACTCTCCAGTCGGCAATGATGTTCATTCGACAAAATTTCCCCTGCTGTGTATTTAAGTCTCTGAGAAATTTAGAGTACATATTTTGCCAGCTAGAATCTAGTCATGGTATCGATCCGTATCTTAAGCTGCTATTCCTGTTAGCATCGACAATGCCTTATTGATTACAATGTGTTCCTGTTTTGTAATGTGCACGTCATACTAATGTTTCATTGAATTCAGTGTTCCTACAGATATGTTGTGATTTACAAAACAAGTTTTAATTTCATAAACGAGAAAAAGTATATGACTGGAAGGTCAAATAGCTCATACTTGAGCTATCCCAGAACTCATGTTACATTGTTTTTCAAGATAAACCAATATTCCCCTTAGCCGAACAAACTTGTCCTGCTGAATACGGCTTTACATTTGTTTTATTTGTTTTCAGAGTATAAAGGATACAATACAAATATAATTAAAATCAACAAATGTTTGTCTTGTATTTGTATTGTTAACCATGTAAAAGTTTTAAAAAGCAAGGCGTAAACGATATTGCAGAAGTCCCCAGCTAGTAATGCATTTCAGTTGACAAAGTTCAACCTATTGTTAAATTAAAGTCAGGAATGCACAGTGTCAGCGTTCTCAAGTAATGCTCTCATACGAAAGACATATCAGAGCCTCTATTACCAAGAGCTAGACTACCTAGATACGAATTTAATCTGTGTAATGCCATAATGTGTGATGCTTGCTAGATGTGGTATTTCTGTGATGAAAAATATAATATTGCTAAAGAACACAAGCTATGTTTTGTTTACTAAGAAGGAAAAACTTTGTTCTTTATATATTGATTATTGACTGACAAATAATTATTTAAAAGTAATGTTTCACGGATTATGTTTTATGGATGTGATGTGTGGGGCAGTAATTATATATAAGAAACAATACAACTAATTAGTTATATGTATGACAAAAGTGAACTACAATGGATAAAACATATCAAATAATATATTATGGCTTAAACAGTCGTTTCAAATGAAGTTATCGGATTTATTTATAAGTGGTATTCTACTTTGAATACGTCGAGAAAAATGCTAAATACTTATAGATTGTTTAAAAAACGCTTGGGGTTGAGCAATACTTAGTTAAAAAAAATTCTGAGCTTTTGTGATATTAAGTAAAGTTCCGAACAAGAAATATTCGCTAATCAGTTGAAGTTGGAATCTGGTTAAAATGAGAAAGTTAGAGAAAGAAAATGTTAACTTTTGGATAAAACCTGTTTTGGGGATGAATTGTATTGGGTACTTCAGTGTAGATGTTTTGTAAAACAAAGAAAAAAACATTGAAAAACAATAACTTTCGATCTCCAAATATTTTGAAATTCTAAATAAAAAACAAATATGACCTTTTCACAAGTATATCAAATTTATAAAATACTTGAATGTCCTAATGTGGCTATGAAAACTTTGAGCAATGCAACATAATGTACTCCTCCATAACTACTTACGTGATTAACTTTTATGTTTTGTTTCAGTAAGGTGCCGTATGTGATTTTCTTAAAATGTAACACATATTTATGTTTAAAAAAACTTTAATATATGTTATGTAAATTGTATCATTATGTTCAATCTGTATATTGTTCTCTATGCCTTTATATTTATATGGCATATGGTTGTACGCTTGTTTTTCAAGAACATGTAACATGGGTTTTAATGAATAAACTAGGAAACTATTGCCAAGGTCCCATTTTTCTTTTATTACGTTTCAAACGCATTCTCGTTCACCAGAGTTACGTACCTTTCACCTGACGTACCACAGATTTTATCACGATCGAACATCTGATAAATGAGAATGGTTGAACGTTGAAGGCAATTTATTCTTTATTGAGCGTCGTGAATGTGGTCGTTCTACATATATACATCAGCAGTCAATTGTATAAAAGCGGAAAGTTATTTAGTTTGGTTAAAGTTACTCGAAATATTTAATAGTAAATATTATATGTTATATTTGTCAATAATTTATCTAAAAATGACTTAGGCCAATGAAATTGCTTGTATGTGCAAACTAACCAAAGGATAACTAATCCAGTTTTATATAACAGGTCTCGGTATTCCGTGAACCTCGAAAACCGCATTTGCTTTTTATGCAATTATTTCTAATTCGTACTAAACAGATAATCAGCGTTAAAGATAAAAGCTCATTACGCATTTTGAACGTGTTTGTAATGAACTGGGTAGGGTTTCCTGCCTTTAAGCTCGAGAAAATGGATTTATACATGCTATGCAGTCAAGGGATTTTGCCATGCCATTGACCCGTGTCTCACAGATATTTTTGCTAGCATCGGCTTTCCATTATCGGTTACCATGTGATTTCGACAGTTTATAGAGACTCTAAATTTCTGTAAAACTATCGACGAAATAGCTATGTTCTGTTTTAGATGCTATTTTTCCATACAAATCTATTTAAATATGGAAAAAAAACAGATATCAAAATTCGAAAATATTTTTCAGTTCATTTTTTTTGTATATTTACAAAAAAAGCGTTTAAATAATAGGGCAAACAATTTATACTAGCTCTAGTGATTAAAAACATAGTTCATAAGCTTTGCAGTTGTGTTCATGGAATAATGAAACAGAGGAGTGACAACCAAAATATTATTACATTCTAACTTTGAAAGTTAAATATATTAAAGCCAGGCAATGTTCATTCTATAACACGTTGATGGACATATTTTTCTCAGTTAATTCATATTGCTCTAAATAATTAAAATTTTCAATTCTGCTATGTTATTTATTTGCTGTTTTCAATTAAATATTCCAACCAGAAATATTCAGTATTTTTGTTAACAAACAGTTGTGCATGGATATATTCTGCCATATATATTCTAATCATTCAAAGGGATATATTTCTTCAGAAATACGAACACGTCTCCAAGACAAAGGAACATTATTTTAACCAAATGAGATCTAGAATTATATAACTCGGTATGGAGGACACTTCATTTCATTTACTATTATATTATTATTTGAATCAAGTCTATTCCATAAGTCGTAAGGAAAACCTTACGCCTTCTGTATGTTATATTTGGCAATTGTGGTGTCGAGAAATTTACTTATTTTATAAGACTTAAACAAATACAGTTTGCCAATCGAAGTGCTGTTCAACGCATTGGTGCTGTATAACCATGAAAATGTAGATGGTGAAATCTTAAATTGTCCAACTTTATCTTCATTTAATGTCACCTTAATATATGGAAACCTTTTGCCCCACCCGCCTGAACATTGGAATCGTTCACGGATACAATAACGACAACACTTAAATACAACACTTGCTTACCTTGGACTTACAAATTAAATTGTAAGTCTCGCCATAAAAGTCTGTAGTCCTACTTAGTATTTACGGCAAACTCCTTATAGCTGTACTGAACGTAAAATACCAATTTAAAGAACAAACTAAACTGAATCAAATAGCGACTACAACATAAGAGCAACACAAAACAAGACGACTATCCGTTCTATTGGAATCGTCGTTTGTATTTGTCGTCTGTTGTAGTACGTGCGTATCGATAGAATCTTGGAAGTTCCTGGGAAAGGTTTATTGGAACATTGCCAGCTTCGCATCCAATTTCTAAAGGCAAAATTGGAATAGAACGCTCTGCAGTGCGCTCCGTATTGTTTGCTTCTTATGGAAACGCCTGCAGGCCCGCGAAGCTTGTAGATTTTCAATGCTATCGTGATTATATGGAGTTGGAACTATTGGCCGTCAGATGTGCTAAAGGTCGCAGTTTTCGTCATCGGTAAACATGTTCTGTAAACTCCATAGGGAGACATTACATGCAGATTCTAATGACTTGTTTATCGATTTATATCGGGGAAATTATCCCATTATATGTATTTATGATGCATCGCTGTTGATACCGCTATTGATGAATAGTCGCTCTTCATATTGAGAAATACAATTGAATGCAGTCCAAACATGGTCGAGCTTACTCAAATCGATCATTTGTGTCCTAAGTAACATTTGCTTCAGGATTATGAACATCATTTTCTTGCCATGTTATTAAGTGCAATCTTAGAAAACTTGAATTCATAACAGACATCAATGAAAATTAGTTATCTTTTGTATAAATTGATGAAATGAATAATCATTATTCATTAAACATCGATTGATTTATGGTGTGTTCTTAATTGTACGAAAAATATATAAAATCTTTGTTTTCACTAGGTGATGTTCTCAAAGGAGGGCATTTAACATCGCACGTTGAGCGTTCAACACCCATATAAAGTATGTTCAACAGGGTATTAACCTGAACATAATTTATGTACATATGTGTTGTCCTTTTAAGACTATCAAGATGTTAAAGCGAAGTAGTTTCATCGTTTTATGTTTGGGACAGCTTTTTCCGCAACAGTTTGTCAACACTCAATATTACTGCCACTTCCACTGATATTGATGTCAAATGTTTGTACAATGGTAATATATCAACACAACCTGCTGACATTGAATAACGCTCTTCATACGATAACACGGAAGCGATGATATTAATAAAATTAAGCAAAACAAAAAATCCACGAACTATATTTGCTTTTTGATAAGACCGCCGGTACAAGACTTCTCTGGTTAAATCGATTAAATGTCATGGCGCCGTTTTCATTTCGCCTATGCCATCATTGATCATGTTGATATTGCAAAGGTTTGTGTCTGGCTTTAGCATTACCCCGCCAAATCACGTATTCATTATTTGACTAAACCACTCGGGTTTCGTGCTGTTTGATTAGTATTGCTTTGTTATTTATCATATTCTCATGACCAGGACGTTTGTTCATAACAATAATAAAACAATGGAATCTTCTGGTACAAACACATGAGTCTAAAATGGCGTAATATCTTGTCTATGGGCACATGGATCCAAGTTAAGTAAACACCAAACAAGAGACACAACGCTATATGACAACACATTCATCATTTTACTAAACAACTCGGCTTTCGTGCTGTTTATTTAGTATTGCTTTCTAACGTATTATGCTCTTGACATAAAAAACACTATTGAAACTACAGGGACAAACACAGTTTTCTAAAGTGACGCAATATATTTTAAACACGTGTTGTTGATGATGTACATTGTGCAAATCAGAAATATCTGTCGATAAAGCTGTCTATCTGTCCTAATTACCCAGTTAAAATATACGATGCGTCTGGCACTACACTTCGTTCGTTTAGAGTTACCACCTGTATGTTCACCTGATGCTGGTTCTAGCACATTTTGAGACTTAACTTAACAGAAATTGATAGTTTATGTGTAATAACATATCTTTGTGTGACATAATGAAGACGTAAACGTTGATAGTTATTCCTCTGCAACCTCAGTCTACAACACGAATGCGGAATGTAAGAGGCAATACATGGCTCATCTGCCTGTCCGTCCTTATATTAATATACAGTCGAACCCCGTTGGCTCGAACTCAAAGGGAGCTGCGAAAATACATCGAGCCTCGGGAGATTCGAGCCATGCGCGAATGCTTATTTTCAGTATTTAGAACTCATTCCTTTACATCCAGTTCGAGCCAACGAGGAGATCGAGCCAAGTGAGTTCGAGCGAACGGGGTTCGCCTGTATAATTGTAAAAGCATGTAAAACCATAACAAGTACAACTGAAATAACATATACTTATATCATCCGATATACTTATAAGGTTGTAATTTGTTTGAGCCCTTGGCGACTTCTTCGACTTTGATTCCTAGTGACCCCATATGCCAATGTTGGTATCATTCGTAAGGGTATTGCATGCAGATAACTAAGATGTATCACAAACACATTTATCACAGTTTATATATTTGTTCTTTGTTTCAAGTGGAACCGGACGTGAACTATCTATTTTGCAATCTTCCAAGTCCACAATCGTAACAACTCGGCCATCTCCGGCAAGCTTCGAGATTCCTGTCAAATACTGGCCGACTGGTGTTCCGATAGTCATGTCCATTGATGCTTTTGTGTAAAAATATTTTCGGAAACCTGTTTACTAAATTCCTATTCACACTCAAAAACCGTGATATCAAAATTATGTAGGGACAGTAAACATACACCATTCATATACTTGAACATCGGATATCTTAAGTGTTTTATACATTTGAAAGTATTTCCTCAAAGAAAATAAAACACTTCTAATGTTCAAGTATGTTGTATGCTGTACGGCGGCAATGGTGTAGTAATAACTGACAATGTTGTTTGTTAACCTTGGTCATCAAATCAGATAAACGCTCCATTTAAAATAGCTTACAAAATTAGATGTTTATTGAAATTGTATTTTACTGAACACATAAGTTTAATTTGCACTCATGACAAAAAAACACACGTTCACGCTTGGCTTTGATAAAAACATGATAAAAAAAGGCAATAACCATTGTTCAGAAGTCGGACATAAATGTGTTGTGTGTCAAAGAGCATCTGAGTGTTGGACTCGACTGTGGCTTAATGATCTAAGTGGCGTCTAAGAGGCTTGGATTTCCACCAACAATTGCCTTAATAACATAGAATACGATACATACGTTTCAATCGGACCCTGTTCATTTAACATTCGTCAAAAATAACAACAGCCCGCTATATCACAGGGGGCAGAAACAAATTATTTTTATTTAGTTTAGCCTATATGTATAAATAGTCTATATAATGATAATAAACACAAATAATTTGTTTCTGCCCCCTGTGTGTTATATCAATGATTTGACCTTAGGGTGGCTTATCAATCAATCAACTTCATATATAAAGTGTGTAAAGCTCCTGCATGGTGTTTGCATTTATAAAAACACACAACGTTATATTGAACACGTGCTATGGCACTTTCTTCTTAAACGTTCAAAAGTCGTATCGTTTGCAAGCAGATAATACGTACAGAGTTCAGCAAGTATCAGGATTATATGAACTACCTTCAGGTAAACATTAAGGTGGTTCAACCAGGATATCTCCACCAGTAAAGCTCTAGTACACCAACGACAGTTTAAAAAGTAAATAAAAACTAACATTATTCTATATACTACCGTTATTGTCCAAAGCACAGCGATTGCTATGTATTCGTTTATGTGAAATATATGTTCCTTTTTGTATTCCAGAGGTCGTTGCTACCATACAAGATGATTGATGTAGTAATGTGAAATAGACTATAGCTTGATATATTACTTATGGTTTGCATTGTCTAAATGTATTCAGTTGTACTGTGATGCTTGTCGAGAATAATTGTGTGTAAAGCTTATGAAACCGTAAGTTATAACAATTACATCAGATTGCTAACGACATTCGGAGCTCCTCGGCCATTTTATCGAAAACAACCTCGGATGTATGCAGGTACATCAGTTGAAGTACAAAAAAGATTTTTGTCAAAAAGTAACGAAGGGTACCAGTCTAATTGTAGTACGACCAATGCAATCGGAACTCCTCGGCTAGTATAAAGATATGTAAGTCTATCTCGAAGCTTGCCGGAGATGGCCGAGTTGTTACGATTGCGACCAATGTTGGTGAATTACGACAGTAGGTACCTAACACAATGCCAATGTATTTTTCTGTTTACTTTTTCTGCAAGAGAGGACGTTCTTGTCTGGGCTTGTATTAATGAGTATTCTAGCTGTTTTATATTGTATGGAGTTGAATGTACGCTAATTATCTGAAGACTAAGACACAATTTATATGACTATTTGTAACAGTTCCTTATAGTCCGAGTCAAAACAACTTGGTGTCGTTTGCGTGCAAATTTATTTCGCTATCGTTTCTGATATTTTCCATTGTGCTGTTTATGAATACGATAAACAACAACGGTCCTAGCACTGATCCCTGAGTTATACCAACAGCCACTGGTTGCCGTTCTGATTCACATCCTCTTACATTGGGGAGGGGCGAGGAAATAGAAACGGGTATTACCAGGATTGACACAATGTAAGAAATTGTTGAGTGCTACTCTTGTGCTGATTTTTGACTTTCCCGCAAAAAATGCCGTCAAGTCGAAATAAAAAGAAAGCGTTAAAAGCCGAAGAAGGCGATGCAGATGAGGATGTATTAAGTGAAAATATTACCCCTACCACAAGCAAATATTTTCCGAAGACACCTACACAGTGGCTATTTTTAATGAACGGTACTTATATTTCGCCCACTATCGTTTCGTACCAAATTATTTCAACACCATTTATACTTTATATGATCTTTTCTTTAACCTTGGAGAACTTCATACACAATTTTTTTTTCCGCAGAGTCGGGTGAAGGTGGTGGTTTTGTCTTTGCGCCAAAAATAGCATGGAATGAGCTTATCTGGGGTGCGGGGGCATTTGGCGTAGATTTTATCAGCAGTGTGTACCCGCAGGGTGGAGATCTTACCCGGGCTTAACTGGACCAAAAGTCAAAGTCCCCCCATTCCGGGACTTAGGGGGGTCATGGTTACAATTGACCAGTGCATTATTATAGGAAGGAGTTGGGCACCTAGACACAGTACTGCTATTTATGGAATGTGCCTGGACCGGATAACCCCAATTATTTAACCAAACCTGCTCTATATTCTTTAAGCATAAAGAAAGAATTAAATTAAGGTCTAAATAGTTTCGAAAAATAGATATACAATGGTCGAAATTAGCACAGGCCTGCAAGCCCGAGACTGGTTAACAGGCCTGCACGCCCGAGACTGGTTAACAGGCCTGCACGCCCGAGACTGGTTAAATGTCTGTCGGGCTTGTTCATTATCCAAT
This sequence comes from Mya arenaria, assembly GCF_026914265.1. Classification (NCBI taxonomy): domain Eukaryota; kingdom Metazoa; phylum Mollusca; class Bivalvia; order Myida; family Myidae; genus Mya; species Mya arenaria. The sequence goes on along the minus strand of NC_069136.1, from coordinate 48,672,265 downwards.
AGAGCAAGTCTCACAGACTTGTCAACTTGGCTGAGAATGAAATTCCAGTTACCGTACAACTATTTTCTTATCCTATAAAACTTGTTTACTTTCTGTCAGTGGTCCTTTTACCAAACGTGAGTCTGGATCATCTAGATGCTTGCATCTGATCCGGGTCCTTACGGTTCCATATAAACAGTTACAATTTAATACTAGCTATAGAATGATGGAAATTGGCGGAAAACATTCGTCTTTGATCAATATGTTCTGTTTCTCGCCATTGGTTCTCAATCACACATTAAATTTATCGTATAAACGGGCAACCGATAAGTAATATTTCTTGAAATTCTGTTGACCTTAATAGATCCTTTGTTTACAAACAAATATGTTTTCCTTGAAATATACGCCAGGTGCAAAACCAGGTTTTTAGCACATCTCAGGGTTTGATATTGTAGGGCTTGTTCAAATATCAAGATTACAAGCCTGACCCGGGAATGGCTTGCTGTTCAATATTCTAATTTCAATGACTGGATATATATATGCATGAGAATTAAATAGATATATTTGGCCAACCACCATGATTTAATGTTTTGTTATCCTGTTTCATAAATTTATTTGGACATAAATTGATTGTCTGTTTTCATTTTTTCAGATGAAATTACAAAGCATGATGGTAATGTAGAGAACAATCCTGTTGTCGCTGCTCTCAGACACCCCAAAACAGGTAAATACTAGAAATAAGTTAAAATGCCAAATTCATTAAAAATTTATAATTGATGAACATCTTAATGAAAATCAATATAATTCCATTTGAAGTAGTGAAAATCAATATAATTCCATTTGAAGTAGTGAAAATCTATAGCACTTAAAAAAATTCAAATTCTTCAAATGGAATTATATTGATTTTCACTACTTCAAATGGAATTATATTGATTTTCACTACTTCAAATGGAATTATATTGATTTTTAATGAGTTTGGCATTTTACATTCACAAAGTGTGTTGAATACCAATGTCATTTTTAAAGAACTGTCTGAATATAAAATTCATCATAAATCTTTAAGGCTGTCCCTTAAATGATATACATGTACTACTAAATATGAGTTTTTAGTGTGTTTTTTATGCCCCCGAAGGTGGGCATATTAAAATCGCACCGTCCGTCCGTCCGTCCCTATAACTTTCCCTTGTATGGACAGATTTTAAAATAACTTGCCACATGTGTTCCACATACCAAGACGATGTGTGGCGTGCAAGACTCTTGTCCCTTCCTCTAAGGTCAAGGTCACACTTAGTGTTTATTCACAATCGAGTGCTGCATATAAGGACATAGAGTATAGGTTGTCATTTCCGGGCTGTAACTTTCTCTTGTATGGACAGATTTTAAAATAACTTGCCACAAGTGTTCCACATACCAAGACGACGTGTCGTGTGCAAGACCCGTGTCCCTACCTCAAAGGTCAAGGTCACACTTAGTGTTTATTTACAATGGAGTGCTGCATATAAGGACATAGAGTATAGGTTGTCGTGTCCGGGCTGTAACTTTCCCTTGTATGGACAGATTTTAAAATAACTTGCCACATGTGTTCCACATAACCAAGACGACGTGTCGCGTGCAAGACCCGTGTCCCTACCTCAAAGGTCAAGGTCACACTTAGTGTTTATTCACAATGGAGTGCTGCATATAAGGACATAGAGTATAGGTTGTTGTGTCCGGGCTGTAACTTTCCCTTGTATGGACAGATTTTAAAATAACTTGCCAAATGTGTTCCACATACCAAGACGACGTGTCGCGTGCAAGACCTGTGTCCCTACCTCAAAGGTCAAGGTCACCCTTAGTGTTTATTTACAATGGAGTGCTGCATATAAGGACATAGAGTATAGGTTGTCGTGTCCGGGCTGTAACTTTCCCTTGTATGGACAGATTTTAAAATAACTTGCCACATGACTTCCACATACCAAGACGACGTGTCGCGTGCAAGACCCGTGTCCCTACCTCAAAGGTCAAGGTCACACTTAGTGTTTATTCACAATGGAGTGCTGCATATAAGGACATAGAGTATAGGTTGTCGTGTCCGGGATGTAACTTTCCCTTGTATGGACAGATTTTAAAATAACTTGCCAAATGTGTTCCACATACCAAGACGACGTGTCGCGTGCAAGACTCTTGTCCCTACCTCAAAGGTCAAGGTCACACTTAGTGTTTATTCACAATGGAGTGCTGCATATAAGGACATAGAGTATAGGTTGTTGTGTCCGGGCTGTAACTTTCCCTTGTATGGACAGATTTTAAAATAACTTGCCAAATGTGTTCCACATACCAAGACGACGTGTCGCGTGCAAGACCTGTGTCCCTACCTCAAAGGTCAAGGTCACCCTTAGTGTTTATTTACAATGGAGTGCTGCATATAAGGACATAGAGTATAGGTTGTCGTGTCCGGGCTGTAACTTTCCCTTGTATGGACAGATTTTAAAATAACTTGCCACATGTGTTCCACATACCAAGACGACGTGTCATGTGCAAGACCCGTGTCCCTACCTCTAAGGTCAAGGTCACACTTAGTGTTAATTCACAATGGAGTGCTGCATATAAGGACATAGAGTATAGGTTGTTGTGTCAGGGCTTAACTTTCTCTTGTATGGACAGATTTTAAAATAACTTGCCACATGTGTTCCACATACCAAGACAACGTGTCGCATGCAAGACCCGTGTCCCTGCCTCAAAGGTCAAGGTCACACATAGTGTTTATTTACATTGGAGTGCTGCATATAAGGACATAGAGTATAGGTTGTCGTGTCAGGGCTGTAACTTTCCCTTGTATGGACAGATTTTAAAATAACTTGCCACATGTGTTCCACATACCAAGACGACGTGTCGCGTGCAAGACCCGTGTCCCTACCTCAAAGGTCAAGGTCACACTCAGTGTTTATTCACAATGGAGTGCTGCATATAAGGACATAGAGTTTAGGTTGTCGTGTCAGGGCTGTTACTTTCCCTTGTATGGACAGATTTTAAAATCACTTGCTACATGTGTTCCACATACCAAGACGACGTGTCGTGTGCAAGACCCATGTCCCTACCTCTAAGGTGAAAGATACACTAAGTGTTTATTCACAAGGGAATTCTGAATATAAGGACATAACAGTGTAGGTTGTCAAGTATGGGTGGTATTTTCAGTATGTTCAGAGGCAATTTAAAATAACTTGCCATATGTATTTGACACGTAAAGGCAAGATCAACTTTTCATGTACTGACCTTGTTCGTAGGTCAATGTCACATTCGGGGGCATTCGTCACATACTGTGACAGCTCTTGTTTAGTGATATAAACAGTTTTTGATGTAGTCTGTACTTGAATCCGACTATTCATGCATACGATCAAGTCACAGCGGCATTTTGGTCAGTTAAGGTTTGGAATGTTGAGGGTGTATTTCAATCATTTTATGTATGTCTTTTAGCAGAAAGTATTCTGCTCAATAGAGCTTAACTCTTTACTCCATGGAAACGCCTTTTGACCAGTTAGTACAGATCCAGACAAACCGTAAATCATATCAAAACACTGATCAGAACCTACACTGGTCACCAGAATGTTCAAGTAATATACTTGATAAATACCAAGCACATGTTCCGATCTATACTTGTTTATGTCAAAAGGCATCTTAATGGCATTGATATAATGTTCAGGATCTGTCAAATTTTGAACACTTGTAAACATTATTTTTATTAGATATTTTTGTTATAAGAAGGGAGAATTACTTAAAAATTAATACATACATATAAGGAATGGACATATAAGGAATGGTTATTATTTTTGTTCTGAGATCATCCATACAAGGCATTTGTAATGCATATTAAAACATTTGTTGAATTTTGAACCCTTATAATTCAAGCTGAAATTTGGAGTTTTCTTATTTTTAAAAACCACCAGATAAAGTATGTGGTCAGTTCAATATATTCCATGGATGATAATTGTTTTAAAGTTAAAATATAAAATATAGAAATAAGAAAAGTCTGCTATACTTTTTTTCCTACTGCACATCTTTTGTTTTATTTCCTCCTAAACATTTAGAAAAATCCGGTAGAAAATGCACTTGAAGAACTTTGGCCTAAAGGCATCAGAGATGGGTTCACTTGTTTTGATTGGAAAATCTATAAAAACGTACTGGTACCATAAAAACGTCTGATTGGTTAAATGTATTAGAGACATTAAAAATTTGCCAACATTTATTTGTTCCAGACAAAAAAATTTCCAACATTTATTTGTTCCAGACAAGAAGGCCCTGTATGTGTTCAGTCAGGCTGATGGCAGTGTTCATGAATTGCTGCATTTCCAGGAGGAATGTCGATCCTGGCTTATAGAGCAAACAGTTCACTCAGGTTCAGTGCGCACTTCAGTTTATCAAAATCTTTTAGGGTTGAAGGCTCTCATGAACTGTAATAGTCTTAAGCTTATCTGTTTTTGTTTAAAAAAAAAGTTGATATATTGCCATAACCTTGGTATGGTTATTGTTGTGCCATGTTTTAAACCTTTGCCATAACTCTAAAACCGTTAAAGATATTTAAATACGACTTAGAACACATTGTGTCCAGAGACAATACTTACATGTATAACTGGGTTTGAATATTATTTTGCTACAAATTCAACGAAAAATAATCACAAAGATTATAAGTAAATAAAAACAATGTATTGCCATTTGTGATGTTTATACATGTTGTATATATAGATTTAAGATAATTGAAGCTATTGATAAAACCCTGAATTGAAACGGCCCCCAGGAAATTAAATCTGCATTTAAAATACATCAACAGAAAGATAATGATGATAAACTTTGTCTCCCTCAGATGGCAGCCTGTATGTGACGACCCAGGTGGATCCGGTATTCCTGGTTTTACCCTACCTAATCAAGGCAGAACAGGTGAGGTATTCTTTTTATCATTCCCTCCCTCCCTCTTAACAAAGCAGAACAGGTGAGGTATTCCCAGTATTAAAAACATATGTTATTGACTACTTACTCCCATAATGGCATGGTTATTATAATCTCAATTTTCTTTTAAGGTTGTTCTACTAATGAAAAGAAAATTGAAAATCTTCCCTGGGCTTTGCATTTATTGTGATTTATAAGGGATAATTTTTTAATTGATCTCACTCTTGTTTAAAAATTTATTTATATTTTCTCACAGCATCCGACAGATATTTCCCATTAATTTATTTATGATGCAGTTATCACAACACGCAAATTCCATTTCCATGTTCTCTGATTTAGTAGAGGGATGACAGCAAGAAGAAAGTATCTCCTCCTTCATGTAATGTCACTTAGAACAGTTTACCAGATTTGTTTTCACACATCAAAGTGATGGATTTAGAAGATGCAAATTTACTCTGTTTTTCAGACGGGGAAATTTATTACGTTGGAGCAGATTATCATTGACGAAGATTTTCCAGAGTGTGAACGCCTCATTACTGCATGCAAGTCTCAGGATTTACACCATGTGTCTGAAGTTAAAGGTAAAAACATCTGTTTATGCATTTGGTCCTAATTTCTCGAACAATCCTGTTACCATATTCGAGAGTGCTTTCTTTGTGTTCATCCATTGATTAATTTCTTATACCAGAATGATAACCTGTGCAATAAGTGGTGTACAGATAAATAACAATGCTATTTTAAGATAAGCATGCTACCTATTGAAAGCAAGCATCGACAATATAACACAGTTACTGCACTCATGGGCAGTGGGTGAAACTGAATATATTTCTGACCTGGAATAATTTGAGTAGGTCCAGTAGGTATTTTTTATTGATTGTTTTAATTCAAGGGGAAAATTGAGTCACTGGCAAAAAACATGGTTGGTCAGGTAGTCAAAAACAAATTTTGTTTAATGACATTAAACTTTTCTTCTTTTTTTGAACCCAAGATGAACCCTGGCTTGCATCTAGTTAAGGCTAACACTCATAACCCTGTTGAAGCCCTGTCATGCCTTCAGTTAAGGCTACCAGCCATTACCCTGATGAAGCCCTGCCGTGCCTTCAGTTAAGGCTAACACTCATAACTTTGTTGAAGCCCTGTCATGCCTTCAGTTAAGGCTACCAGCCATTACCCTGATGAAGCCCTGCTGTGCCTTCAGTTAAGGCTAACACTCATAACTCTGTTGAAACCCTGTCATGCCTTCAGTTAAAGCTACCAGCCATAACCCTGATGAAGCCCTGCCGTGCCTTCAGTTAAGGCTTACAGTCATAACCCTGATGAAGCCCTGTCATGCCTTCAGTTAAGGCTACCAGCCATTACCCTGATGAAGCCCTGCCGTGCCTTCAGTTAAGGCTAACACTCATAACTCTGTTGAAGCCCTGTCATGCCTTCAGTTAAGGCTACCAGCCATTACCCTGATTAAGCCCTGCCGTGCCTTCAGTTAAGGCTAACAGTCATAACCCTGATGAAGCCCTGCCATGCCTTCAGTTAAGGCTAACAGTCATAACCCTGATGAAGCCCTGCCATGCCTTCAGTTAAGGCTAACAGTCATAACCCTGATGAAGTCCTACCATGCCTTCAGTTAAGGCTAACAGTCACAACCCTGATGAAGCCCAGCAGTGCGTTCAGTTAAGGCTAACAGTCACAACCCTGATGATGCCCTGCCGTGCCTTCAGTTAAGGCTTACAGTAACAACCCTGATGAAGCCCTGCCGTGCCTTCAGTTAAGGCTAACAGTCACAACCCTGATGAAGCCCTGCCATGCCTTCAGTTAAGGCTTACAGTCACAACCCTGATGAAGCCCTGCCATGCCTTCAGTTAAGGCTAAAGCCCTGCCATGCCTTCAGTTAAGGCTTACAGTAACAACCCTGATGAAGCCCTGCCATGCCTTCAGTTAAGGCTTACAGTCACAACCCTGATGAAGCCCTGCCGTGCCTTCAGTTAAGGCTTAAAGTAACAACCCTGATGAAGCCCTGCCATGCCTTCAGTTAAGGCTTACAGTCACAACCCTGATGAAGCCCTGCCATGCCTTCAGTTAAGGCTAACAGTCACAACCCTGATGAAGCCCTGCCGTGCCTTCAGTTAAGGCTAAAGCCCTGCCATGCCTTCAGTTAAGGCTAACAGTCATAACCCTGATGAAGCCCTGGCATGCATTCAGTTAAGGCGAACAGTCATAACCCTGATGAAGCCCTGCTGTGCCTTCAGTTAAGGCTAACAGTCATAACCCTGATGAAGCCCTGCTGTGCCTTCAGTTAAGGCTAACAGTCATAACCCTGATGAAGCCCTGCCGTGCCTTCAGTTAAGGCTAACAGTCACAACCCTGATGAAGCCCTGCCATGCCTTCAGTTAAGGCTAACAGTCATAACCCTGATGAAGCCCTGCCATGCCTTCAGTTAAGGCTAAAGTCCTGCCGTGCCTTCAGTTAAGGCTAACAGTCACAACCCTGATGAAGCCCTACCATGCCTTCAGTTAAAGCTAAAGTCCTGCCATGCCTTCAGTTAAGGCTAACAGTCACAACCCTGATGAAGCCCTGCCATGCCTTCAGTTAAGGCTAAAGCCCTGCCATGCCTTCAGTTAAGGCTAATAGTCACAACCCTGTAGAAGCACTGCCATACCTTCAGTTAAGGCTAAAGCCCTGCCATGCCTTCAGTTAAGGCTTGCAGTCACAACCCTGATGAAGCCCTGCCATGCCTTCAGTTAAACCTAACAGTCACAACCCTGATGAAGCCCTGCCATGCCTTCAGTTAAGGCTAACAGTCACAACCCTGATGCAGCCCTGCCATGCCTTCAGTTAAGGCTAAAGCCCAGCCATGCCTTCAGTTAAGGCTAACAGTCACAACCCTGATGCAGTCCTACCATGCCTTCAGTTAAGGCTAAAGCCCTGCCATGCCTTCAGTTAAGGCTAACAGTCACAACCCTGATGCAGTCCTACCATGCCTTCAGTTAAGGCTAAAGCCCTGCCATGCATTCAGTTAAGGCTAACAGTCACAACCCTGATGCAGTCCTACCATGCCTTCAGTTAAGGCTAAAGCCCTGCCGTGCCTTCAGTTAAGGCTAACAGTCACAACCCTGATGCAGTCCTACCATGCCTTCAGTTAAGGCTAAAGCCCTGCCATGCCTTCAGTTAAGGCTTACAGTCACAACCCTGATGAAGCCCTGCCATGCCTTCAGTTAAGGCTAACAGTCACAACCCTGATGAAGCCCTGCCGTGCCTTCAGTTAAGGCTAACAGTCATAACCCTGATGAAGCCCTGCCATGCCTTCAGTTAAGGCTAACAGTCATAACCCTGATGCTGTCCTACCATGCCTTCAGTTAAGGCTAACAGTCATAACCCTGATGAAGCCCTGCCATGCCTTCAGTTATGGCTAACAGTCATAACCCTGATGCTGTCCTACCATGCCTTCAGTTAAGGCTAACAGTAATAACCCTGATGAAGCCCTGCCATGCCTTCAGTTATGGCTAACAGTCATAACCCTGATGCTGTCCTACCATGCCTTCAGTTAAGGCTAACAGTAATAACCCTGATGAAGCCCTGCCATGCCTTCAGTTATGGCTAACAGTCATAACCCTGATGCTGTCCTACCATGCCTTCAGTTAAGGCTAACAGTCATAACCCTGATGAAGCCCTGGCATGCCTTCAGTTAAGACTAACAGTCATAACCCTGGTGAAGCCCTGCCGTGCCTTCAGTTAAGGCTAAAGCTCTGGCATGCCTTCAGTTAAGGCTAACAGTCATAACCCTGATGAAGCCCTGCCATGCCTTCAGTTAAGGCTAACAGTCATAACCCTGATGAAGCCCTGCCGTGCCTTCAGTTAAGGCTAACAGTCACAACCCTGATGAAGCCCTGCCGTGCCTTCAGTTAAGGCTAACAGTCATAACCCTGATGAAGCCCTGCTGTGCCTTCAGTTAAGGCTAACAGTCATAACCCTGTTGAAGCCCTGCCGTGCCTTTAGTTAAGGCTAACAGTCATAACCCTGATAAAGCCCTGCCGTGCCTTCAGTTAAGGCTAAAGCTCTGCCATGCCTTCAGTTAAGGCTAACAGTTATAACCCTGATGAAGCCCTGGCATGCCTTCAGTTAAGGCTAACAGTTATAACCCTGATGAAGCCCTACTGTGCCTTCAGTTAAGGCTAACAGTCACAAACCTGTTGAAGCCCTGCCGTGCCTTTAGTTAAGGCTAACAGTCATAACCCTGATGAAGCCCTGCTGTGCCTTCAGTTGAGGCTAACAGTCATAACCCTGTTGAAGCCCTGCTGGGCCTTTAGTTAAGGCTAACAGTCATAACCCTGATGAAGCCCTGCCGTGCCTTCAGTTAAGGCTAACAGTCACAACCCTGATGAAGCCCTGCCATGCCTTCAGTTAAGGCTAACAGTCACAACCCTGATGAAGCCCTGCCATGCCTTCAGTTAAGGCTAAAGCCCTGCCATGCCTTCAGTTAAGGCTTACAGTAACAACCCTGATGAAGCCCTGCCATGCCTTCAGTTAAGGCTAACAGTCACAACTCTGATGAATCCCTGCTGTGCCTTCAGTTAAGGCTAACAGTCACAACTCTTTTGAAGCCCTGCTGTATCTTTAGTTAAAGCTAACAGTCATAACCCTGATGCTGTCCTACCATGCCTTCAGTTAAGGCTAACAGTCATAACCCTGATGAAGCCCTGCCATGCCTTCAGTTATGGCTAACAGTCATAACCCTGATGCTGTCCTACCATGCCTTCAGTTAAGGCGAACAGTAATAACCCTGATGAAGCCCTGCCATGCCTTCAGTTATGGCTAACAGTCATAACCCTGATGCTGTCCTACCATGCCTTCAGTTAAGGCTAACAGTAATAACCCTGATGAAGCCCTGCCATGCCTTCAGTTATGGCTAACAGTCATAACCCTGATGCTGTCCTACCATGCCTTCAGTTAAAGCTAACAGTCATAACCCTGATGAAGCCCTGGCATGCCTTCAGTTAAGACTAACAGTCATAACCCTGGTGAAGCCCTGCCGTGCCTTCAGTTAAGGCTAAAGCTCTGGCATGCCTTCAGTTAAGGCTAGCACTCATAACCCTGATGAAGCCCTGGCATGCCTTCAGTTAAGGCTAACAGTCATAACCCTGATGAAGCCCTACTGTGCCTTCAGTTAAAGCTAACAGTCATAACCCTGATGAAGCCCTGGCATGCCTTCAGTTAAGGCTAACAGTCATAACCCTGATGAAGCCCTGCCGTGCCTTCAGTTAAGGCTAAAGCTCTGGCATGCCTTCAGTTAAGGCTAGCACTCATAACCCTGATGAAGCCCTGCCATGCCTTCAGTTAAGGCTAACAGTCATAACCCTGATGAAGCCCTGCCGTGCCTTCAGTTAAGGCTAACAGTCACAACCCTGATGAAGCCCTGCCGTGCCTTCAGTTAAGGCTAACAGTCACAACCCTGATGAAGCCCTGCCGTGCCTTCAGTTAAGGCTAAAGCCCTGCCATGCCTTCAGTTAAGGCTAACAGTCATAACCCTGATGAAGCCCTGCCATGCCTTCAGTTAAGGCTAACAGTCATAACCCTGATGAAGCCCTACTGTGCCTTCAGTTAAGGCTAACAGTCACAACCCTGATGAAGCCCTGCCGTGCCTTCAGTTAAGGCTAACAGTCATAACCCTGATGAAGCCCTGCCGTGCCTTCAGTTAAGGCTAACAGTCATAACCCTGATGAAGCCCAGCAGTGCCTTTAGTTAAGGCTAACAGTCATAACCCTGATGAAGCCCTGCCGTGCCTTTAGTTAAGGCTAACAGTCACAACCCTGATGAAGCCCTGCCATGCCTTCAGTTAAGGCTAACAGTCACAACCCTGATGAAGCCCTGCCATGCCTTCAGTTAAGGCTAAAGCCCTGCCGTGCCTTCAGTTAAGGCTTACAGTCACAACCCTGATGAAGCCCTGCCATGCCTTCAGTTAAGGCTAAAGCCCTGCCATGCCTTCAGTTAAGGCTAACAGTCACAACCCTGATGAAGCCCTGCCATGCCTTCAGGTAAGGCTAAAGCTCTGCCATGCCTTCAGTTAAGGCTAACAGTCACAACCCTGATGAAGCACTGACATACCTTCAGTTAAGGCTAAAGCCCTGCCATGCCTTCAGTTAAGGCTTACAGTCACAACCCTGATGAAGCCCTGCCATGCCTTCAGTTAAACCTAACAGTCACAACCCTGATGAAGCCCTGCCATGCCTTCAGTTAAGGCTAACAGTCACAACCCTGATGCAGTCCTACCATGCCTTCAGTTAAGGCGAAAGCCTTGCTGTGCCTTCAGTTAAGGCTAACAGTCACAACCCTGATGCAGTCCTACCATGCCTTCAGTTAAGGCTAAAGCCCAGCCATGCCTTCAGTTAAGGCTAACAGTCACAACCCTGATGCAGTCCTACCATGCCTTCAGTTAAGGCTAAAGCCCTGCCATGCCTTCAGTTAAGGCTAACAGTCACAACCCTGATGCAGTCCTACTATGCCTTCAGTTAAGGCTAAAGCCCTGCCATGCCTTCAGTTAAGGCTAACAGTCACAACCCTGATGCAGTCCTACCATGCCTTCAGTTAAGGCTAAAGCCCTGCCATGCCTTCAGTTAAGGCTAACAGTCACAACCCTGATGCAGTCCTACCATGCCTTCAGTTAAGGCTAAAGCCCTGCCGTGCCTTCAGTTAAGGCTTACAGTCACAACCCTGATGAAGCCCTGCCATGCCTTCAGTTAAGGCTAACAGTCACAACCCTGATGAAGCCCTGCCATGCCTTCAGTTAAGGCTAACAGTCATATAACCCTGATGAAGCCCTGCCATGCCTTCAGTTATGGCTAACAGTCATAACCCTGATGCTGTCCTACCATGCCTTCAGTTAAGGCTAACAGTAATAACCCTGATGAAGCCCTGCCATGCCTTCAGTTATGGCTAACAGTCATAACCCTGATGCTGTCCTACCATGCCTTCAGTTAAAGCTAACAGTCATAACCCTGATGAAGCCCTGGCATGCCTTCAGTTAACACTAACAGTCATAACCCTGTTGAAGCCCTGCCGTGCCTTCAGTTAAGGCTAAAGCTCTGGCATGCCTTCAGTTAAGGCTAACAGTCATAACCCTGATAAAGCCCTGGCATGCCTTCAGTTAAGGCTAACAGTCATAACTCTGATGAATCCCTGCTGTGCCTTCAGTTAAGGCTAACAGTCACAACTCTTTTGAAGCCCTGCCGTATCTTTAGTTAAGGCTAACAGTCATAACCCTGATGCTGTCCTACCATGCCTTCAGTTAAGGCTAACAGTCATAACCCTGATGAAGCCCTGCCATGCCTTCAGTTATGGCTAACAGTCATAACCCTGATGCTGTCCTACCATGCCTTCAGTTAAGGCGAACAGTAATAACCCTGATGAAGCCCTGCCATGCCTTCAGTTATGGCTAACAGTCATAACCCTGATGCTGTCCTACCATGCCTTCAGTTAAGGCTAACAGTAATAACCCTGATGAAGCCCTGCCATGCCTTCAGTTATGGCTAACAGTCATAACCCTGATGCTGTCCTACCATGCCTTCAGTTAAAGCTAACAGTCATAACCCTGATGAAGCCCTGGCATGCCTTCAGTTAAGACTAACAGTCATAACCCTGGTGAAGCCCTGCCGTGCCTTCAGTTAAGGCTAAAGCTCTGGCATGCCTTCAGTTAAGGCTAGCACTCATAACCCTGATGAAGCCCTGGCATGCCTTCAGTTAAGGCTAACAGTCATAACCCTGATGAATCCCTGCTGTGCCTTCAGTTAAGGCTAACAGTCACAACCCTGTTGAAGCCCTGCCGTGCCTTTAGTTAAGGCTAACAGTCATAACCCTGATGAAGCCCTGCCGTGCCTTCAGTTAAGGCTAAAGCTCTGCCATGCCTTCAGTTAAGGCTAACAGTCATAACCCTGATGAAGCCCTGGCATGCCTTCAGTTAAGGCTAACAGTCATAACCCTGATGAAGCCCTACTGTGCCTTCAGTTAAGGCTAACAGTCACAACCCTGTTGAAGCCCTGCCGTGCCTTTAGTTAAGGCTAACAGTCATAACCCTGATGAAGCCCTGCTGTGCCTTCAGTTGAGGCTAACAGTCATTACCCTGTTGAAGCCCTGCTGGGCCTTTAGTTAAGGCTAACAGTCATAACCCTGATGAAGCCCTGCTGTGCCTTTAGTTAAGGCTAACAGTCACAACCCTGATGAAGCCTGCCATGCCTTCAGTTAAGGCTAACAGTCACAACCCTGATGAAGCCCTGCCATGCCTTCAGTTAAGGCTAAAGCCCTGCCGTGCCTTCAGTTAAGGCTTACAGTAACAACCCTGATGAAGCCCTGCCATGCCTTCAGTTAAGGCTAAAGCCCTGCCATGCCTTCAGTAAAGGCTAACAGTCACAACCCTGATGAAGCCCTGCCATGCCTTCAGTTAAGGCTAAAGCTCTGCCATGCCTTCAGTTAAGGCTAACAGTCACAACCCTGATGAAGCACTGACATACCTTCAGTTAAGGCTAAAGCCCTGCCATGCCTTCAGTTAAGGCTTACAGTCACAACCCTGATGAAGCCCTGCCATGCCTTCAGTTAAACCTAACAGTCACAACCCTGATGAAGCCCTGCCATGCCTTCAGTTAAGGCTAACAGTCACAACCCTGATGCAGTCCTACCATGCCTTCAGTTAAGGCGAAAGCCTTGCTGTGCCTTCAGTTAAGGCTAACAGTCACAACCCTGATGCAGTCCTACCATGCCTTCAGTTAAGGCTAAAGCCCAGCCATGCCTTCAGTTAAGGCTAACAGTCACAACCCTGATGCAGTCCTACCATGCCTTCAGTTAAGGCTAAAGCCCTGCCATGCCTTCAGTTAAGGCTAACAGTCACAACCCTGATGCAGTCCTACTATGCCTTCAGTTAAGGCTAAAGCCCTGCCATGCCTTCAGTTAAGGCTAACAGTCACAACCCTGATGCAGTCCTACCATGCCTTCAGTTAAGGCTAAAGCCCTGCCATGCCTTCAGTTAAGGCTAACAGTCACAACCCTGATGCAGTCCTACCATGCCTTCAGTTAAGGCTAAAGCCCTGCCGTGCCTTCAGTTAAGGCTTACAGTCACAACCCTGATGAAGCCCTGCCATGCCTTCAGTTAAGGCTAACAGTCACAACCCTGATGAAGCCCTGCCATGCCTTCAGTTATGGGTAACAGTCATAACCCTGATGCTGTTCTACCATGCCTTCAGTTAAGGCTAACAGTAATAACCCTGATGAAGCCCTGCCATGCCTTCAGTTATGGCTAACAGTCATAACCCTGATGCTGTCCTACCATGCCTTCAGTTAAAGCTAACAGTCATAACCCTGATGAAGCCCTGGCATGCCTTCAGTTAAGACTAACAGTCATAACCCTGGTGAAGCCCTGCCGTGCCTTCAGTTAAGGCTAAAGCTCTGGCATGCCTTCAGTTAAGGCTAACAGTCATAACCCTGATAAAGCCCTGGCATGCCTTCAGTTAAGGCTAACAGTCATAACTCTGATGAATCCCTGCTGTGCCTTCAGTTAAGGCTAACAGTCACAACTCTTTTGAAGCCCTGCCGTATCTTTAGTTAAGGCTAACAGTCATAACCCTGATGCTGTCCTACCATGCCTTCAGTTAAGGCTAACAGTCATAACCCTGATGAAGCCCTGCCATGCCTTCAGTTATGGCTAACAGTCATAACCCTGATGCTGTCCTACCATGCCTTCAGTTAAGGCTAACAGTAATAACCCTGATGAAGCCCTGCCATGCCTTCAGTTATGGCTAACAGTCATAACCCTGATGCTGTCCTACCATGCCTTCAGTTAAGGCTAACAGTAATAACCCTGATGAAGCCCTGCCATGCCTTCAGTTATGGCTAACAGTCATAACCCTGATGCAGTCCTACCATGCCTTCAGTTAAAGCTAACAGTCATAACCCTGATGAAGCCCTGGCATGCCTTCAGTTAAGACTAACAGTCATAACCCTGGTGAAGCCCTGCCATGCCTTCAGTTAAGGCTAAAGCTCTGGCATGCCTTCAGTTAAGGCTAGCACTCATAACCCTGATGAAGCCCTGGCATGCCTTCAGTTAAGGCTAGCAGTCATAACCCTGATGAATCCCTGCCGTGCCTTCAGTAATGGCTAACAGTCATAACCATGATGAAGCCCTACTGTGCCTTCAGTTAAGGCTAACAGTCATAACCCTGATGAAGCCCTGTCGTGCCTTCAGTTAAGGCTAAAGCCCTGCCGTGCCTTCAGTTAAGGCTAACAGTCATAACCCTGATGAAGCCCTGGCATGCCTTCAGTTAAGGCTAACAGTCATAACCCTGATGAAGCCCTGCTGTGCCTTCAGTTAAGGCTAACAGTCACAACCCTGATGAAGCCCTGCCGTGCCTTCAGTTAAGGCTAACAGTCATAACCCTGATGAAGCCCTGCTGTGCCTTCAGTTGAGGCTAACAGTCATAACCCTGTTGAAGCCCTGCTGGGCCTTTAGTTAAGGCTAACAGTCATAACCCTGATGAAGCCCTGCTGTGCCTTTAGTTAAGGCTAACAGTCACAACCCTGATGAAGCCTGCCATGCCTTCAGTTAAGGCTAACAGTCACAACCCTGATGAAGCCCTGCCATGCCTTCAGTTAAGGCTAAAGCCCTGCCGTGCCTTCAGTTAAGGCTTACAGTAACAACCCTGATGAAGCCCTGCCATGCCTTCAGTTAAGGCTAAAGCCCTGCCATGCCTTCAGTTAAGGCTAACAGTCACAACCCTGATGAAGCCCTGCCATGCCTTCAGTTAAGGCTAAAGCCCTGCCATGCCTTCAGTTAAGGCTAACAGTCACAACCCTGATGAAGCACTGACATACCTTCAGTTAAGGCTAAAGCCCTGCCATGCCTTCAGTTAAGGCTTACAGTCACAACCCTGATGAAGCCCTGCCATGCCTTCAGTTAAACCTAACAGTCACAACCCTGATGAAGCCCTGCCATGCCTTCAGTTAAGGCTAACAGTCACAACCCTGATGCAGTCCTACCATGCCTTCAGTTAAGGCGAAAGCCTTGCTGTGCCTTCAGTTAAGGCTAACAGTCACAACCCTGATGCAGTCCTCCCATGCCTTCAGTTAAGGCTAAAGCCCAGCCATGCCTTCAGGTAAGGCTAACAGTCACAACCCTGATGCAGTCCTACCATGCCTTCAGTTAAGGCTAAAGCCCTGCCATGCATTCAGTTAAGGCTAACAGTCACAACCCTGATGCAGTCCTACTATGCCTTCAGTTAAGGCTAAAGCCCTGCCATGCCTTCAGTTAAGGCTAACAGTCACAACCCTGATGCAGTCCTACCATGCCTTCAGTTAAGGCTAAAGCCCTGCCATGCCTTCAGTTAAGGCTAACAGTCACAACCCTGATGAAGCCCTGCCATGCCTTCAGTTAAGGCTAAAGCCCTGCCATGCCTTCAGTTAAGGCTTACAGTAACAACCCTGATGAAGCCCTGCCATGCCTTCAGTTAAGGCTAACAGTCACAACCCTGATGAAGCCCTGCCATGCCTTCAGTTAAGGCTAACAGTCATAACCCTGATGCTGTCCTACCATGCCTTCAGTTAAGGCTAACAGTCATAACCCTGATGAAGCCCTGCCATGCCTTCAGTGATGGCTAACAGTCATAACCCTGATGCTGTCCTACCATGCCTTCAGTTAAGGCTAACAGTAATAACCCTGATGAAGCCCTGCCATGCCTTCAGTTATGGCTAACAGTCATAACCCTGATGCTGTCCTACCATGCCTTCAGTTAAGGCTAACAGTAATAACCCTGATGAAGCCCTGCCATGCCTTCAGTTATGGCTAACAGTCATAACCCTGATGCTGTCCTACCATGCCTTCAGTTAAAGCTAACAGTCATAACCCTGATGAAGCCCTGGCATGCCTTCAGTTAAGACTAACAGTCATAACCCTGGTGAAGCCCTGCCATGCCTTCAGTTAAGGCTAAAGCTCTGGCATGCCTTCAGTTAAGGCTAGCACTCATAACCCTGATGAAGCCCTGGCATGCCTTCAGTTAAGGCTAACAGTCATAACCCTGATGAATCCCTGCTGTGCCTTCAGTTAAGGCTAACAGTCACAACCCTGTTGAAGCCCTGCCGTGCCTTTAGTTAAGGCTAACAGTCATAACCCTGATGAAGCCCTGCCGTGCCTTCAGTTAAGGCTAAAGCCCTGCCATGCCTTCAGTTAAGGCTAACAGTCATAACCCTGATGAAGCCCTGCCGTGCCTTCAGTTAAGGCTAACAGTCACAACCCTGATGAAGCCCTGCCGTGCCTTCAGTTAAGGCTAACAGTCACAACCCTGTTGAAGCCCTGCCGTGCCTTTAGTTAAGGCTAACAGTCATAACCCTGATGAAGCCCTGCTGTGCCTTCAGTTGAGGCTAACAGTCATAACCCTGTTGAAGCCCTGCTGGGCCTTTAGTTAAGGCTAACAGTCATAACCCTGATGAAGCCCTGCTGTGCCTTTAGTTAAGGCTAACAGTCACAACCCTGATGAAGCCTGCCATGCCTTCAGTTAAGGCTAACAGTCACAACCCTGATGAAGCCCTGCCATGCCTTCAGTTAAGGCTAAAGCCCTGCCGTGCCTTCAGTTAAGGCTTACAGTAAAAACCCTGATGAAGCCCTGCCATGCCTTCAGTTAAGGCTAAAGCCCTGCCATGCCTTCAGTTAAGGCTAACAGTCACAACCCTGATGAAGCCCTGCCATGCCTTCAGTTAAGGCTAAAGCCCTGCCATGCCTTCAGTTAAGGCTAACACTCATAACCCTGATGAAGCACTGACATACCTTCAGTTAATGCTAAAGCCCTGCCATGCCTTCAGTTAAGGCTTACAGTCACAACCCTGATGAAGCCCTGCCATGCCTTCAGTTAAACCTAACAGTCACAACCCTGATGAAGCCCTGCCATGCCTTCAGTTAAGGCTAACAGTCACAACCCTGATGCAGTCCTACCATGCCTTCAGTTAAGGCGAAAGCCTTGCTGTGCCTTCAGTTAAGGCTAACAGTCACAACCCTGATGCAGTCCTCCCATGCCTTCAGTTAAGGCTAAAGCCCAGCCATGCCTTCAGGTAAGGCTAACAGTCACAACCCTGATGCAGTCCTACCATGCCTTCAGTTAAGGCTAAAGCCCTGCCATGCCTTCAGTTAAGGCTAACAGTCACAACCCTGATGCAGTCCTACTATGCCTTCAGTTAAGGCTAAAGCCCTGCCATGCCTTCAGTTAAGGCTAACAGTCACAACCCTGATGCAGTCCTACCATGCCTTCAGTTAAGGCTAAAGCCCTGCCATGCCTTCAGTTAAGGCTAACAGTCACAACCCTGATGAAGCACTGACATACCTTCAGTTAAGGCTAAAGCCCTGCCATGCCTTCAGTTAAGGCTTACAGTCACAACCCTGATGAAGCCCTGCCATGCCTTCAGTTAAACCTAACAGTCACAACCCTGATGAAGCCCTGCCATGCCTTCAGTTAAGGCTAACAGTCACAACCCTGATGCAGTCCTACCATGTCTTCAGTTAAGGCGAAAGCCTTGCTGTGCCTTCAGTTAAGGCTAACAGTCACAACCCTGATGCAGTCCTACCATGCCTTCAGTTAAGGCTAAAGCCCAGCCATGCCTGCAGTTAAGGCTAACAGTCACAACCCTGATGCAGTCCTACCATGCCTTCAGTTAAGGCTAAAGCCCTGCCATGCCTTCAATTAAGGCTAACAGTCACAACCCTGATGCAGTCCTACTATGCCTTCAGTTAAGGCTAAAGCCCTGCCATGCCTTCAGTTAAGGCTAACAGTCACAACCCTGATGCAGTCCTACCATGCCTTCAGTTAAGGCTAAAGCCCTGCCATGCCTTCAGTTAAGGCTAACAGTCACAACCCTGATGCAGTCCTACCATGCCTTCAGTTAAGGCTAAAGCCCTGCCATGCCTTCAGTTAAGGCTTACAGTCACAACCCTGATGAAGCCCTGCCATGCCTTCAGTTAAGGCTAACAGTCACAACCCTGATGAAGCCCTGCCGTGCCTTCAGTTAAGGCTAACAGTCATAACCCTGATGCAGTTCTACCATGCCTTCAGTTAAGGCTAACAGTAATAACCCTGATGAAGCCCTGCCATGCCTTCAGTTATGGCTAACAGTCATAACCCTGATGCTGTCCTACCATGCCTTCAGTTAAAGCTAACAGTCATAACCCTGATGAAGCCCTGGCATGCCTTCAGTTAAGACTAACAGTCATAACCCTGGTGAAGCCCTGCCGTGCCTTCAGTTAAGGCTAAAGCTCTGGCATGCCTTCAGTTAAGGCTAACAGTCATAACCCTGATAAAGCCCTGGCATGCCTTCAGTTAAGGCTAACAGTCATAACTCTGATGAATCCCTGCTGTGCCTTCAGTTAATGCTAACAGTCACAACTCTTTTGAAGCCCTGCCGTATCTTTAGTTAAGGCTAACAGTCATAACCCTGATGCTGTCCTACCATGCCTTCAGTTAAGGCTAACAGTCATAACCCTGATGAAGCCCTGCCATGCCTTCAGTTATGGCTAACAGTCATAACCCTGATGCTGTCCTACCATGCCTTCAGTTAAGGCTAACAGTAATAACCCTGATGAAGCCCTGCCATGCCTTCAGTTATGGCTAACAGTCATAACCCTGATGCTGTCCTACCATGCCTTCAGTTAAGGCTAACAGTAATAACCCTGATGAAGCCCTGCCATGCCTTCAGTTATGGCTAACAGTCATAACCCTGATGCTGTCCTACCATGCCTTCAGTTAAAGCTAACAGTCATAACCCTGATGAAGCCCTGGCATGCCTTCA
Organism: Mya arenaria; assembly: GCF_026914265.1. Taxonomy (NCBI): domain Eukaryota; kingdom Metazoa; phylum Mollusca; class Bivalvia; order Myida; family Myidae; genus Mya; species Mya arenaria. Next base: position 48,652,567 of record NC_069136.1, on the reverse strand, counting down.
GTTAAGACTAACAGTCATAAACCTGGTGAAGCCCTGCCGTGCCTTCAGTTAAGGCTAAAGCTCTGGCATGCCTTCAGTTAAGGCTAGCACTCATAACCCTGATGAAGCCCTGGCATGCCTTCAGTTAAGGCTAACAGTCATAACCCTGATGAATCCCTGCTGTGCCTTCAGTTAAGGCTAACAGTCACAACACTGATGAAGCCCTGCCGTGCCTTCAGTTAAGGCTAAAGCCCTGCCGTGCCTTCAGTTAAGGCTAAAGCCCTGCCATGCCTTCAGTTAAGGCTAACAGTCATAACCCTGATGAAGCCCTGCCATGCCTTCAGTTAAGGCTAACAGTCATAACCCTGATGAAGCCCTACTGTGCCTTCAGTTAAGGCTAACAGTCACAACCCTGATGAAGCCCTGCCGTGCCTTTAGTTAAGGCTAACAGTCATAACCCTGATGAAGCCCTGCTGTGCCTTCAGTTGAGGCTAACAGTCATAACCCTGTTGAAGCCCTGCTGGGCCTTTAGTTAAGGCTAACAGTCATAACCCTGATGAAGCCCTGCTGTGCCTTTAGTTAAGGCTAACAGTCACAACCCTGATGAAGCCTGCCATGCCTTCTGTTAAGGCTAACAGTCACAACCCTGATGAAGCCCTGCCATGCCTTCATTTAAGGCTAAAGTCCTGCCGTGCCTTCAGTTAAGGCTAACAGTAACAACCCTGATGAAGCCCTGCCATGCCTTCAGTTAAGGCTAAAGCCCTGCCGTGCCTTCAGTTAAGGCTAACAGTCACAACCCTGATGAAGCCCTGCCATGCCTTCAGTTAAAGCTAAAGTCCTGCCATGCCTTCAGTTAAGGCTAACAGTCACAACCCTGATGAAGCACTGACATACCTTCAGTTAAGGCTAAAGCCCTGCCATGCCTTCAGTTAAGGCTTACAGTCACAACCCTGATGAAGCCCTGCCATGCCTTCAGTTAAACATAACAGTCACAACCCTGATGAAGCCCTGCCATGCCTTCAGTTAAGGCTAACAGTCACAACCCTGATGCAGTCCTACCATGCCT